>NW_015386720.1:522537-526050 GCF_001527695.2 Protobothrops mucrosquamatus
AGGACCCCATATTTTATTTACGAAGCGGGTACCATTAGCTAGTCTTCCACTGAGTTAAATGAAGCCTCGGACTTGCCATGCACCTTTCCCAGAGGATAAATTCGGAGAGGCCTCAGCTGAAGCTCTCTAAAGGCATGAGGGCTGGCTCCAAATATTAATCATACACAAGAGGAGACCCTTTCAAATGAAAGAAATGTAAGTTGGTGTTGACTCATTGGTTTCAATGGGAGGTTCTGTAGATTGCATCAAATTTTATGTTTAATTCCCATGACAACCTCTCTTAAGTCCCGATAGAATTACATCCAAAAGCTGATTTTTCACTGAGGTCATTTTCACACTAATCACTTATTTATAACATTTGTAAGTGTAGAAGACATTATCAATTAATAGGGAAGGCCTCTACATCACCTTTGGCATTCTGTGCCTTTGACACAGGAATATAAAATCAACATTGCTTTGTCTGTACCTTGTATTTTAAAATGGCTGCCATGCTTCTTCTCTTTGGTAATGTGCATTTATAGGCAAAAATGTGAAAAATCATGATAGGATTGGAACTGGTGTACAATATTTAGTTTGTTAGTATATATGGCTGCCCTTTTTAAAACTGACTCTTGACGGCTAACAAAAAAGTTAGTTAAAAAAACCTCACCAACAATAACAAAAACCAGTGTATCCACAATGTAGCTGAGGCAAATTGACAATACAGTGACATCTATCTTGTATGTTCACCGAGCTGAGTTACTGTAAACATGCTGGTCTTGTGAATGGGCTAGTTTTGAAATATTTGGCCAGTTTTACAAATGACACTTAAAGGAGTTTTGTATTTTCCATTAAAAAAGATATAAAATAGACAATAGAAATAATTATTGTGATACATAATTCAAATAGATTATTACCTTGAACTGAAGGTTACATGTAGTGATGACAGTTGGAGAAACACCATGGTTTCCATTTATTTTCGGCTGGAGTCAGCTCTTGTTCCATGACTGTATTTTTCTTATTCTAATAAAAAGAGGTACACATGTTTTGTCTGGTTTATTTATTTAGGTTTGAACACATTAAGAATTCTTTCACTTAAGGAAAATGTAGCTTAAATATAATGTGGTATACTGAATTGTTATACTGATCCCAGAAATATATATATAATAGTTAATAATGCCTCTCATTTATTATATTTAGTATTGATGTATAATGCCTTATTTATCAAGGATGGAAAGAAAGATAACTGTTTAAGTTGCTTATCTAATTATATATATTTATAATAAATTTCCATTCTGTATCATTAAGGGTTCTCCAAGAATTAGATGGTCTGCAAACCTATGCTACTTAGTTAATAAAAGGTATAACTTTTTCTCTGTTTATAACTCTTGATATGTATTTAACTTATTCCATTTCATCCACCTAAACTTGATCCTAAACTTGATTTATTTACAAATGAATCCAACTAAATTTCACTGAATTCTCCTGTAAATAAATTTGCTGCCTAAGGCAACAATCCTAAACTTTCTTTCTAAAGCATTATTTAACATTCAATTAAACTTAATTTTGATTAAGTGTATTTGGTACATAAAGTATATAAGTACATAAAGTATAATCTTGTCTTCCAAAGCATCCATTCTTTCTGTGAATTGTTACAGAATAAATAAATAAGTAATTTCCACATTTTATAGCATTTTACCTAAAATAAATCAAAGAAACATGAATATAGTTGAGATATAGTTCTCAAATCCTAATCCTCCTCCTCCTTGACTGAAAAAGCTCTTTTTAGTTTATCACCTTAATAGATAATTAAGAACCTAGGTCAGGGGTAGGCAACCTTGGCTCTTTTATGACTCATGGATTTCAACTCCCAGAATTCTGGGAGTTGAAGTCCACGAGTCCTAAAAGAGCCAAGGTTGCCTACCCCTGACCTAGGGTATAACCAGCTCAGACTATTGTTCTAACTCAGTATTGTCTAAGATAACTGGAAGCAGCTCTCCCAAGTTTTCAGAAGAAAATTTTCCCAGCTTTTCCTGGGATAATGAAGTAATTGAACATGGGACCTTCTGAAAACAAAATATGATTGGACCACTGAACCGTGGTTGCAGGTTCCCCACAACAAACAATATTGAGGTCTCTACTACCACTTCCACAACACTCTAGAATGTCCAAAGAGCAGAAACTCATTACTAATGTTCTTCAAAGGAAATTATTCAAAAAGCTTGTTTGATTATTTATGTATTTTATTTATTAAAATGTATATGCTTCCTATTCTTATTCTAGGCAGTTTACAACATATGAACAAGCATTCATAAAATTATAAAATTCAACCATAAATTCAATAAATAATCAAAATATTTAAAATTATAAATATTGTAAACCCCGTAGCTGCTACCTAGTAGAGAACTGTTTCTCCCATTTTCCAAAAGAGGGTAAAGGCACACCCAATTTTGCAGAGCGGTCTGTTCCAGAGGATGGTGGCCACTACTGAGAAAGTCAATCTTTGCATCCCAGATGACCTTAAATCTTTTAGGTTGGTTAGCCGGATCATCTTATGATATCTTTCAATAAACAATATATTCATGCATCCAGACCTATACAACTCTTGGTGCTGATCTTATGATAGACTTTGACCATCCATGGGATGATCAATTGCTACGGGTTTGGATGGATTTAGAAAAACAGATTCTTGCCCCCACCCAAAAATAATTACAGAAAGTTGTCTTCCAGCTGTATAGTAAGAAAAAGAACAATCATTCTGAGGGAAAACAAGCCAAATATGAAAATATACAACTTCAAAGATGCATATCAAAATGTAAGACAATAATAACATGATATACTGTTGTATTGTATTTGTTCCTGGAGCAAAGTGTGAAGAAATAGCTTTGGCTCAATTCTTAAATATTAGAAATTACCAGCTGTACATAACAAAACACAAAATACAAAAACACAAAAGGAAAAGGAGACTAAGGGAGGACAAAAAAAACATGTTTAGGGATTAATTCATAGCTACAAAATTCTTACACCAACCCTAGGGCCAATGGACTCCAACCTCTAGTGCAGACTGTTCAAGATTGAAAATAGATGAATCTTGTGGATGTGTGGTTCTAAGGCATGGGAGCTGGAGAATTTATTTCTAAATAGGGCTGTGCTGTCTTGGATAGAACAGTTAAATGGGTTGAGAATGCTCCTAGACTCATCATTGCTAATGGTAGTTCAAGTGACTTCTATAGGTTTTATAATAGATAGCTTCAAAGTTTCAATTGGTACTGACTTGGGCAAACTAGCTGTGGTTTTTTTCCTACCGATAACTTCCCATTTAGATTACCGTAAAGCAGGCATGTCCAAAGTCCGGCCCGCGGGCCATTTGCGGCCCGCGGCCCGGTTTAATCCGGCCCTCGAACAGCCCTCCCTGCTCTATGTAAATGCGGCCCTCCCACAGCCCTCCGGCAAGTCCCATGAGAGAGAGAGAGACAGAGACAGAGACAGAGGCACTTGCACTTGCACTTCTGTCTCTCTCTCTCTCTCTCTCTC
>NW_015386720.1:527909-534851 GCF_001527695.2 Protobothrops mucrosquamatus
AAAGAGAGAGGGGGGAGAGGAAAGAGAAAGGAAAGAGAGAGAGAGAGAAAGAGGAAAGAGAGGGAGAGGAAAGAGGCATAAAATAATTCATTTGCATTTAATTGTAATGGTTCAAAGAATGTTTGGAAAAATGTTCGGCCCTCCAGCACGTTCACTTCATCCAATCTGGCCCTCTTTGAAAAAAGTTTGGACACCCCTGTAAAGCATTTTATCCAGAGTTATTCTAGAGCAGACATGTCAAACTCGCGACGTCACGTGACATCGCGCAACATATCAGAGCTTTTTTGCCATTGCCGGCAATGGTGTGGGCGTGGCTCCGATATGATGAAACCGGCCCGCGGGATGACAGTTTGACACCCCTGTTCTAGAGCCTAGTCTAGAAGCTACAATTGATAGGTCTACTATATCTAGTCTGCAAAAATACAGACAACCAGTATGGCAAAATGTTAAAAATGAGTGGTCATCCAGATTTTTGCAACTCTGACATAGCATTCCTAGAGTTGGTAAAGAATAGAGCAATCAAGTGGCTGAGTGTCACAAGGCAATGTGCATGTCTGAATGTTGCTACAGCAACCACACTGGCTATCAATTAACTACAAAGACAGGTCCAAGAGCTACTTTTGATATATACAACTCTGAACAACTTGACACCAGAATCTTTGACAGACCATCTTCACTAGTACAGACAAAATTAATGACTAAGCTCATCAGAGCAGGTCCTACTTTGTTTTTTGCATATTTATATTTTAATCACTGTATTGTAAACTGTTTTGAAATGTGATTATGTGGGAAATGGTATCATATACCCCTTCCAATATAATATTTGGATTCATAATAATGAAATAATATTTGGATTCATTTCCTAAACTTGTTTAGTATTAACCATTGTGTACTAATTACTGCTTTTATAGATCATTTTTACTGTTTGAAAACCATTTTGAAATCTCTTTTAGAAGTAAAATAATATAACAATAAAAAATATCAGGGCAGGATATCCAAGCACTGAACCCTGGTGTTTCACAGTAAAAGATTCTAGCTTTAGATTACGAAACAAAACTCTTCTTCAGGTCACAGTGGTACTCTGCCAGCTGGAAGAGAGAGTGAATGCTAGTTTAAATAGACATATGCAGAGGTATCTGAAGACTGTGTAGGAGATGACCAGGCTGAGCCTGAGGGAGGGGTCAAATGCATCATCAGTGATGAGTCCCTGCGTGCCCACATGAGATCTAAGTCCAGGCCACCACGAATGCCTTCTTAATTCCCCCTCATTTCCATTGACCACTCAGATTCTTGTAGAGAGCTTAAGCTTGCAATAAATCTTTATACTCATTTGAACTGCCTGAATCTCCAGATTTCCCCAGTGTTTGACAAGTTACAGTAAAATAAGTCAAGATGGAAATCATGATGATACAAGTTTTGCCTGTTTTTTATGTATGATTGCACCCTAATGGCCCTAATGGTCTTAATTTTTTTTACTATACCCTGAAGTCATCTCTAGTCCTATCATCAAGGCTGCTTCAAAGGGTTCCCTTATCAATTGTACAATGCAAAAGGTACTGTCTTTGACACATCTGCTTAAAAGATCAAAAGCTGAGAAAGTTTTTTTCCCCGAAGCTGCTATTACTAGTAATCTTCAACTTATGACCATTCAAGTTATGATGGCACTGAACAACTGATTTATGGCCATCTATAAAGTTGCAGCCATCACAGAGTCTCTACAGCCACATGATTGCAATTTCCAATATTACCTGCTTCCACAAGCAAAGAAAGTGGGGAAGCCAGTAGGAAGTCCGAAGTCACTCTGACTCTTACTGCTTTTTCACCTGCACATAACAGTTCCCCCCCCCCAACTGCCATATGTATGCATCTATCCACACTCTAGAGCAGGGGTAGTTAACCTTGGCTCTTTTATGACTTGTGGACTTCAACTCCCAGAATTCCTGAGCCAGCTGCTCAGGAATTCTGGGAGTTGAAGTCCACGAGTCATAAAAGAGCCAAGGTTGACTACCCCTGCTCTAGAGCACCTGCCCACAGCACCCCCATAGCATCCGCACACTCACAGCACTTGCCCATGGCAGCCCTGCAGCAGCTGAATACCCACTAGTAACCACATGGTTCTGGGTTTATGATGGCAGCTTGAACTGAGGGTTTGCCATCCCTAAGTGATATAGTCACACAACGTCATGCTTTACAGCCACATCAATTAGTAATGAAAATTCCAGTTCCAATTGCTGTCATAACCCAAGGACTACCTGTAATGTGGCTCAAGTGTGTTTATCTAGCTGAATCAAGATTCTGCACAATACAAGTTATATCAAAATTCATATGCCGTTTCAGAATAGTAGATAATGTGCTAGTTATGACAAGCATCACATTTCCTTATGTAAAACAGTAGATATTCAGTACTTAGGAAATTTAACTAATCCTGAAATAATAGATGTTTAAGTCACTGAGATTTAAGTGTAATTGCTTTTATTTATTTACTTGCTTACTTATTGACATGTTTGGACAAAGTTGCAAAATTTCTTTCTCCTATGGTCATGCTGTGAATTAACAGAAGCAAATCCTGTGCATCATTTTGCTAGGAAGACAGCTAGTTAATCAGAATGAACATGGAGTTAACCAAGATAGAAATATTATAAAACAAGATGGAATGCATTGACCAATTATGCTATGTATATATATAGTATATTGTTTATACTTGAATTAGGGGAAGAGATTTCCTGAGTTTCAAGAGAAAGCAACAAATTAAATAGCCTATTTCTAGTCTCAAAAGTTTCAAGAAACCTATTAACTAGTAGATTTTGATCATATTCTAATCAGAATGCTTATTGTAATATAAGGTGAGGATGACTTCAGTGTTGTAGTGAGGTTATCAGCAAATAGTAAAACCTTTTAGTGCAGTCCTCAAAACTTTTATGATATAAGATGAATATATTAAGAATATTAGGCCTGTAATCCTATATCCATTTGCCAAGAAATAAATCCATTTTAGACAGGCATAAGATTGTGTTGTCAGGGAAAACCAAAACTAAGGGGAATTTTTTTCCTCTTCTTTTTTACAGAATTAATTTTCAAAAATGATTACCCAAATGCACATTCCTAAATAAGTTTTCATAGAAGTAAGAACTGGATGGCACAGGTTTAAACTTTCATGGAAAAAAGGAAATTCTGGTATACAATTTCCTGTGTAAGGTTCAGCACAGAGGAGATTTACATATAAGGGTTTACATATAGGGTAAAGGGGTCTTTGAATTGCTATGGTAATACAGTATAATATTATACAATTTGGGGTATGCAATAATGATTGATAGGTTTTTGTTTATGAAATGGTAAGTGATGGATGGCTGCTATGCTTCAAAAAGATATTGCTCTTTCTCATTTTAGCAGATTTGTTGGAGTTTTTTAAGGAGAGAGAAAAAAGGGAGGAAAGTACTAGGAAAACAAAGGAGCATCAAAACAGAATCTGAAGCAAAATAATTACACCATGACAGAAAATCTACATCAAAATCATCCGTTCTATCTTATTCTTAATACTGTAAAGAACTATAGCAAACATACAAACACCAGTCAGTCTCCCATTTAATGCAGTGAACATTTTTAATAATTTCTATTAAATAATTTTAAAAACAATATAAAAATTAATACCAACTAATATAAAGTAAGAACAAGAAATAACAAGAAATAACAAAAGCAGCACAGAGAGTAAAAGAAAAATGATACAAAATAGCTTCCAGTCTTCTTTATAGCGGTTATAGTACAATTATCCTTTTTTCTATAGGGTTACAACTTAACTCTATTCTTTTTATAATCTATCCCATCTAATCATCAAAACCATAGATCATAAATTTATTTTTTTCTGTTTCACACAAAGTCTATAAAGAGTTTCCAGTTGGCAATAAATGTAGCTAATTGTCTTTTCTCTGATCAAAGAGGTTCATTTAACCATCTCAGCAAGTTCCATCTACTTCACCAACCATTCCTCCATTGTGGGTACATTAATGCCGAAACTTTCTATCTTTGTGCATACAATAATCTTGCTTCAGTTATTGTGTAGAAAAATACAATTCCATGATTTGTATCCAACTTTTTATATATATGTTCACCACACATCATAAAATGTCCCTTCTTGTTATTCACTTTTCCAATATAAATCTGAATATAATGTATCTGGTAGTGTATATTAATGTTACTTCATTTTATAAACAATTTCTTTTATGTCTATAATGTAGTGTGAATTTCAATCCTTTCCACATATTTTCCCATTGTTCCATCTGTATATTATAACCAAAAATTGTAGCCTACTGTGTTATATATTCTTTCACTTATTATTCTTCTGTTTCAAATTTCAATAAAAGTTTATACGTTTTAGCAATTACATGTTCATCATTTGTACACAATTCTTTTTCAAACTTAGTCTTACAATGTTCACAACCATATAGTCTTTCGTCTATTTTAAATTAAATTTATTATTTAATTATAAATAAGAAAATCATTTGATAACTATATCAGAAGAACTGCCACCTTCTCTTGATTTTATTTTACACTCACCTTAAAATTCTAGTGCCTCTCGGTAAATTAACCATTTGTGTTTGCCTGTTTCTCATCTATAAAAAGCTTCTTGTGCTGAGATCCACAAAGTTGTTTTGGGGCAGAACTTGAGTTTGTATCCATTCCGTATTCTTCTCTAACAATAGTTCTTAAAATCCACTTTGATTTTGAATTTATCATGCCACCAATATCCATGCCGTCCAAAACTCAGGTCATAATATTCTAACTCCAAAAGCCTTCTATTTCTCAATAACAACACCCAAACTATCATTCAAACCAACTAATAAATTGCCAAATACAAATTCAAATCAGGTGAACCCAATCCACTTCTTTTCTTTGCCTCTTGTTATATTTTAATTGTGAGGTTTTCCCCCCCCTGCCACTCAACAGTGAATATCTCACTAGATTATCTGATGCAGAATTTAAAGAACAATATGGAACAGAAAGTCAAGGCAGTCCTCCCTCACAATTAGTAACTGAGAGGGTGGAATGAACAAGAATGGATCCTTCATTTTTGTTGCAGTGTCTCACTGATGTTTTGCATCACTCTGAAATTTGATTCAGGACTCATTGGTTTCACACTATGGCCTATCTTCAGAGCTGTTATTTGAAATTATTGAAAGCTGGTATTTTCCTAGAATCGCAGCAGCTCTACAGACCTGTGGGTATCCTCTTTTCCCATTAGCAACACTTGTAAATCCCCTACGCTACACCAAATTTAGTCTGCCATTCCTGGAATTTGTCACTTCTTGGTACGGATTGTTTGGAATATATCTGCCCTTTCCCCTCAATGCAAGTGTGGCTCTTATTCCTTATTTGCTCACCACTACTGATAAAATCTCATGCTCAAAATGTTTATGGAGATTCTCAGTCATCCAGGTCACGGTTGTCCCAAAGGTGCTTTTTCAGGAGGCAATTGGACTTTCTTGTTTTTCTTTGCTTCTCATCCAAGAAACTTCTTCTGTTCTGACTCGATATCCCCAATAGCCTGTGCCTGACTTCAACACTGAAAGGACGCAGGGGCAGAAAACATCCTGCAACCAAGAAGGCTCTACACACATTTGCACTACTCAGGTGATGCTGAGGACACAGGTAAACTTCCAAATGGCTTCAACCACTCTCTAAAAGAATGCAATTGACCAGCTGTCTGCACAGAATATAAATCCTTCCATTCCCCACCATCTAGTCAGAGCTGAAGAAGCTTCTTGGATGACAACCTAAAAGTCTTCAAAGAAAAACAAGAAAGTCCAGTTGCCTCCTGAAAAAGCACCTTTGGGACACTCATGCTCAAAATGTTTTGGTTTTTTTTTTACAATGGCAGGTACATTTAATAATAATAATTTATAAAACTTGTATGCTGACAGACTCACAACTCTTGGAAGATTTACATGGGCAAATCTCTGCAAACGTATTAATCAGCAATTCAGTTACATGAATATTAATAACTCAGTTCCATAAACTTTATATATGCATTCAAAAATATCCTTGTTTTCATTGAGAGAGCCAAAATAAGCAACCAAAACTCACTGACAGGCAAAAAAAGAACGAAGAGTCCCAATTGCTGAAGCAACATGTAATCTCAGCCATGGCAATTGTGGAAAACACCTACTTGCAAAATTGCTGGTCATTCGTTTTCATAGCTTTGAAATGCAATAGAGGATGGTAGGAAGATAAGTAGGAAGCTATGGAGGTTTTAATTAGTTTTGTTTACATTTCTTTAGATAGCTTCCAACTATTGTAATTTCTTATTTGATTTTTCAAACAACATGCTTAGGCATATGTATATTACAGTGGATGTGGGCATCTAACATTAAATGCTATTTCTTTTTGTGTGGAAGGGATAAGGTAATTGTAGTGAGACAGAACACTTATTTCCATTCCTCTATGGGTCAGGCTTTTCTTACTTTTTTAACTTTTTTTCTTTTTTTCGAGTCAGTTTGGTATAGTGGTTAAGATACCAGGATAGATACCAGGAGGCCCTAAGTTTCAGTCCTATCTTAGGCACAAAGCCAGCTGGGTAAACCTTTGCCAAACACTTTCCCTCAGCCCTCAGAAAAAGGCAATGGCAAACCACTTCTGAAAATTAATACTGATTCAAAGCCACAAAAACTAGGTAAATAAAAATTTGTCAGCGTTAAGGAAAGATATGAGTGCTGATTAGCTCAAAGTATTTCTTGCATTTCAAGGACAATAGTACCCCAAAAGATTTTAAGAACTTACTTAAATTCCCTGACAAATATATAATTTAAACACCATGTTTGCAGAATGAAATCAAGGGTCTTCCTATTTTTCTTTTAAAAAATGAAAGTAATATATTGTGGATATGTAAGAAAAACCTAGAAATTCTTCTCTCTTACTGTCATCTTAACACACCCTGACAATGGATCTCGA
>NW_015386721.1:0-76048 GCF_001527695.2 Protobothrops mucrosquamatus
ACAACCACTTGTCTAAAATGGTATAGGGTCTCCTGCTTGAGCAGGGGGTTGGACTAGAAGACCTCCAAGGTCTCTTGCAACTCTGTTATTCTGTTGCATTCTTGCATTTACTTAATGCCAAATGGCCAAGAGATACATATGTTAGTCTCTTGCCTTTAATGGTTTCCATCTTCCCAACAGGAAATATTTTGGTTCTTTTTTTTTTTTTCAGATGAGGAAGTTTAAACAGCTGGAAAGGAATGGTGAAAAGAGGGGTAAGGAGAAACCACAACACCATCCATAACACCCACTGATCCCTCCAGTTATAGGCAAGTCCATAAATATCACCAAGTGATTCTCAAAAAAAAAAAATGTTCAAGGTGAAGAAAGAGAAGTGACTTTTTTGGCATGAAAGTCCGAGATAAAACAAGGTATATTTTAACAGTGCATTATTTTGAAAAGGGTCATACTTCAGTTTGAGAAGAACATCCCTAAACTGCTATCCTTTTCCAATTTTCAAGTGGGCTTTCTTGGTTTTAAAAAGAGACCTATTTTGGCTTAAGGGGCATGGTTGATGCTTCTCAGAAGTTGATAACCAAGACAATTTGCATTTTAGTTCTGTAAATATTGTTAATATAGCTGGACACAGATTAAGTAAAACCCCAGCTGAGTCTATTGATTTTGAAATGAACTATTTGCTGGAATGTCATCACCTTCACTTCTTTAGGAAGTGAAGCTGACAATACAAATGTTCACAAGGATGAGACTTGATTAGTTTCCATCTTTGAGATTTTGTCTCAGAAAGCTAAATCAAATACCAACCAACTACTGACACCAGGTCAGATAAGCTTACATTCATTTGTTACCAAGGTATGAATGAAACGTTTCCATTATAGATCAATAACTAGCATATGGCTTCACAGCAGCATTTGTCCTGTAACTTACAATCAACTTTAGTTGTGTGAGTTTACAGCGTAACTGATTGTGTCAAAATCTGAGTTGGCATGTGCATTCAGGCGCATGCTTGGGTGTGCGTGCAATTCTGTGTGTGTATATATGCCCCTTTGAATCAGTGTTGACTTCTAGCAACTGCCTGGACAAGTCTCTGCAATTTTCTTGGCAAGATTTCAAAAGTGGCTTGTCATTGTCTGTTTCCTAGGGCTGAGAAGGAGTGACTGGCCCAAGGTCAGCCAGCTGTCTTTGTGGCTGAGGGGGACTAGAACTTACACTAGACCAGTGGTTCTCAACCTTTTTAATGCCACGACCCCCAACTGGTCGTAAGTCGAGGACTAAACCGGTCGTAAGTTGAGGACTAAACCGGTCGTAAGTTGAGGACTTTCCCTGCCCGGGAGTGCCGCGCATGCGTGGTTCCGCCCCCTGCACCGGCCGAGGTGTAGGTGGCAAGCGGCAGAGATGGAGCAGGCCGACCACCAGCTGGCCCAGCCCAAGGGAGGTAAGGCACCCGCCGGAAAAGGGGGAAAAAATGGCGGACAGCCTTGCTTGACGACCCGCGTGAAATGGTCCATCGACCCCAAATGGGGTCGCGACCCATAGGTTGAGAACCGCTGCACTAGACCAAACTGGTAAACTGGCTTGTGAGCAGAAAAGTCATAATGGAGAATAACGAATTCAATTTGCTGGTGTTTCCAAAAAAAGTCTGGGGGTTATGCAGTTGAAGGATAGTTTTGTGCTCAATCTTCTAGAAACAATTCCCTGTTTCTGAAGGCTGAAGCTGGTAGAAAGAGAAACAAGAAGGTCCAGCATTTAAAACACTCTGTTGGCACCGTCTACACATAAAAGCCAAGAAGGCAAATAAAAAAATAAAAAAAATCCCACATCATTGAAGCGAAAGAGACCTAGGATTTAAATATGGCTTTATTCCTTTAGATGAACTCCTTTGGCATGTGCAATAAAAGCAACTTATCTTTCCAAGCCTTGTCCTTGACTCTTTACTGATAGCCCCTGAGTGAATGTTTGAATTTCTAGAGAAAACGATTTATTTCCATCCCCTGGGTAAAGCTCTGACACAAGGGATAAAATGAATGGCCGTGTCATAGATCAATTTGATTTAAAGAATGAGATGAGGTAGAAGAGGCCATTCAGGAAACAACACTGTCTCCAAGAGGAAATGATAATAGGTTTTAAAGCATTTAAACAACAACAACAACAACCCATTGAAAATACCATGCTTGAAGGTGTCGATCTGGAGGACCCGGAAGAAGGAAAATGAGACATATTCTTCTCCCTAGAATTCTTCACTTCCAACTGCTTTTGGTAGCATGCTGCTTCCAGCCTCAAAATAACTTCTAGTCTTCAACACCAACATCTTGACAGACGTGTTCTCCAATTCCCTTTGAAGCCATCCAAGTTAGAACATAGAACAATAGAGTTGGAAGGGACCTTAGAGGTTTTCTAGTTCAACCTCCTGCTCGAGCAGGAAACCGTATACCATTTCAGATAAATGGTTGTTCAGGCTTTATTGTGGGAGCACCCACAACTTCTGAAGGCAAACTGTTCCATTGGTTGATGGCTCTCACCGTGAGGAAAGTTCTCCTTAGTTCTAGGTTGCTTCTCTCCTTGATTAGTTTCCATCTGTTGCTTCTTGTCTTACCTTTTGGTGCTTTGGAAGACAGTTTTACCCCCTCCTCTTTTTAGGAGTCCCTCAAATAAACAACTCAGTGGGATGATCAAAGCTACTAATTTGGGATCATGGTTTGACTTCTGATCAGATAGTTCTACAATACAATGCGATACAAGTTAATGGCCATCAGCACACCATGGGATAAGGACTCCCACAGATTAATAATAATAATAATAATGATAAAGTTGGAAGGGACCTTGGAGGTCATCTAGTCCAATCCCTCTGCTCAGGCAGGAAACCCTATACCATTTTGGACAAATGGCTGTCCAGTCTTTTCTTAAAACCTTCCAGTGTTGGAGCATTCACCACTTCTGGAGGCAGGTTGTTCCACTGGTTAATTGTTCTAACTGTCAGGAAGTTTCTCCTTAGTTCTAGGTTGCTTCTCTCCTTGATTAGTTTCCATCCATTGCTTCTTGTCCTGCCTTCGGCGCTTTGGAGAATAGCTTGACTCCCTCTTCTTTGTGGCAGCCCCTGAGATATTGGAAGACTGCTATCATGTCCCCCCTCATCCTTCTCTTCGTTAAACTAGACATACCCAATTCCAGCAACCATTCCTTATATGTCCCGTGATCATCTTTGTTGCTCTTCTCTGTACTCTTTCTAGAGTCTCAACATCTTTTTTACATCGTGGTGACCAAAACTGGATGCAGAATTCCAAGTGTGGCCTCACCAAGGCATTGTAAAGTGGTATTAATTATGTTCCTTAAAAATGGGGGGGGGGTGTTATTTGATGTAGTTGTGGGGAATGGCTTTTTATGATTGAAAGGGAAAAAAAACAATGACAGAATAACCTAAAAATATTTAGAAACCAGAGCAGATGTCAGCGTCAGCAGAAAAGCACTCCTGTCAACATTGAAATTAATGCTGTCTCAAAATCAGCTTGAAAATTGGCTTGCATAGTGAAAGGGCAAAAGTCTTCCCTTTCTTCTCTTTAGTTTCAGGATGCAAGTTTAGAATCTCTTCAATTTCTCTTGGTGGCATTTTTAAGTTCGCTGTTGTAGTAGCAGAACGTACTACTGGTGGCATTGTTGTTTTGTGTTATGTATCTTTCCACCTGCATCAAAGCTTCCTGGCAACATATATTTTCCATTCTGGGGGAAAAAAATCACACCTGGGTTGTTCCTCAGGATTAATTGCACTAAAATAAGCCAGAGATACCGCAACAGACTAGGAGTTTGATGGTATAAAGACAGGGCATTCAGGCAGATATTTTGCCCATCCTGTTATTAAAAACACACTCCTCTTGAAAGAATTCCCTACAAATCCTTTTCTCCTTTGAGACCAATGCTGAAAGCAAATTTTCTTTCATGCACCTGAGCAGTAGTTTGAAAAATTCAGATATTTTTTCTTCAGGACACTACTTCCTAGGACAGGGGTGTCAAACTGCCGGCCCATGGGACGGATGCATCATAGCGAAACCGCGCCCACCCCATTGCCAGCAATGGAAAAAAAGTCACAATACGTTGCAACACATCATGTGACGTTGTGAGTTTGACACCCCTGTCCTAGGGGAACAGAAGCATCTCCTATACTCAATGCTTAGTCCGTCTCTTGTAGATCTCCCTCTGAGTATTTCTAGAAACTCTTTCTCTAGTTTCTCAAGTGGATGCTTCACATATGCTTGGCAGAAGTTGTTCTTCTCCAACAAGAGGGAGGATGAGAACATGTTGTTGTTTTAATTTGTTTGATGCTGATTGTGCTGCAGCTGCCAAAAAACCCCAATGCAGTCCTAGGCTGCATCAACAGAGGGAGAGTATCAAGATCACGTGAAGTGTTAGTACTGCTTTATATGGCTTTGGTAAGGCTACACTTGGAATAATGTGTCGAGTTCTGGTCGCCACGATACAAAAAAAGATGTTGAAGACTCTAGAAAGAGTTCAGAGAAGAGCAATAAAGATGATTAGAGGACTGGAGACTAAACCTTACGACGAACAGTTGTGGGAATTTGGAATGCCTAATGAAGAAAAGGACTAGGGGTGACATGATAGCAGTATTCAATATTTGAGGGCCTGCCAAAGCATCAGAAGGCAGGACAAGAAGCAATGGATGGATAATAATCAAGGAATGAACCATCTTAAAACTAAGGAGAAATTTCTTGACAGTGAGAACAGTTAATCAGTGGTACAACTTGGCACCAGAAGTTGTGGATGCTCCATCACTGGAGAGTTTTAAGGACCACCATTTATCTGGAATGGCATAGGGCAGGGGTAGGCAACCTTGGCTCTTTAATGACTCGTGGACTTCAACTCCCAGAATTCCTGAGGCAGCCGTGCTGAGGGGAAAGGGAGAGGTTTCCAAGCTGAGCCATGCCGGCTCAGGAATTCTGGGAGTTGAAGTCCACGAGTCATAAAAGAGCCAAGGTTGCCTACCCCTGGTATAGGGTCTCCTGCTCAAGTAGGAGCTCAGATTAAAGACTTTCAAGGCCCCTTCCAACTCTATTATTCTGCCTTCTATTCTGAATCTAAGTCATCCCTCATATACCGTAAGTCTCTTTTTCTTCTTTCATTTCCTTCATTCGTTTCCATGACCGAAACCCGCAAAGCACAGCAAGACATCAGATCTGTAATGCTAATGTAACTGTCATGGAGCCGCATAATTTATTCTAGCTCCCCTGATTTTAGAATATATATTTTATCTTATTTGGGCTTAGGGGAAATGGGGAAAGAATGCAGTTTTGGCCCGGGTTGTGGTGAGAAGAAATATTTTTTTGGTTTCTCCAATAAAACATATGCACAGATGGCACCTCTGCTTTCAATCAAAGCCAAATATTTAAAGAGCTTTTCTGAGTGGACAGTTTTGTTTAGTACCATTACAGAGCCCCCAACGAGTAGTATGAAGTTTTAGCTGACCAAACCCTTTTCAAACAAGATTCCCCTTTCTTTTTCCTGGAAGATTAGTACATTGGTTTCAAAAAGAAACAAAAAAACCCCCTGCTTCTCAGACACATTCCTTCGTTTCCCAGCCAGCTCCCCTGGGCCTTTTCCTATCACTTAAAGATTAACCATCTGGACCTCCCATATCTGTTTATCTCTCCAGATTGGAGAAAATGCCTCTTTTACCTCCTCCTCTACCTCCTTCATTATAGCCTATTAATAACTTCAGAATCAAAGGAATGTTTCTTCCAAGGCCCTTAAATGACTGTCATACATTGAATATGAAAGCTCATTTGTAATAAGAAGAACCTCTATATCCCTTTAAAAAAATAACAAAAGGTGCTAGTCCTCAGATTAATAGAACAGAAAGGGTGTTACACCCTGACTGATGTCCGGTTGAAATCCAAAGAGACATGTTTGTTTGTTTGTTTGTTTGTCACCCTTCTCAGGCGAATGTGGGTGGCTTACACAATATAAAAACATAATATAAAAAGTTGCTAGTCCTCAGATTAACAGAACAGAATGGGTGATACCCTAAGTGAAATTTCTGGCTAAAATCCGAAGAGGCTTGTTTTATTTTATTATTTATTTTATTTTATTTTATTTTATTTTATTATTTTATTTTATTATTTTATTTTATTATTTTATTTTATTATTTTATTATTTTATTTTATTTTATTTTATTTTATTTTATTTTATTTTATTATTTTATTTTATTTTATTTTATTTTTTATTATTTTATTTTATTTTATTATTTTATTTTATTATTTTATTTTATTTTATTTATTGTATTATTTTATTTTATTTTATTTTATTTTGCCCTTCTCACATGAATCTCACAATATAAAAACACAACACAAAAAGTTGCTAGTTCTCAGATTAACAGAATAGAAAGGGTGATACCCTAAGTGGAATTTCTGGCTAAAATCCGAAGAGGCTTGTTTTATTTTATTATTTTATTTTATTTTATTTTATTTTATTATTTTATTTTATTTTATTTTATTTTATTATTTTATTTTATTTTATTTTATTTTATTTTATTTTATTTTATTTTATTTTATTTTATTTATTTTATTTTATTTTATTTTATTTTATTATTTTATTTTATTTTATTTTATTTTATTTTATTTTATTTTATTTTATTATTTTATTATTTTATTATTTTATTTTATTTTATTTTATTTTATTATTTTATTTTATTTTATTATTTATTTTATTATTTTATTATATTTATTGTATTGTATTATTGTATTATTTTATTTTATTTTATTTATTTTGCCCTTCTCACATGAATCTGGATGGCTTACACAATATAAAAACACAACATAAAAAGTTGCTAGTCCTCAGATTAACAGAATAGAAAGGGTGTTGTTACCCTAAGAGTAATTTCAGGCTAAAATCCAAAGAGGCTCGCTTGCTTATTTATTTATTTAATTTATGTTATTAAACGTATATGCTAGTCATTTCACTATCAGGTGACTCTGGGAAGTTTACGACAACATAAAAACTTCAGCGTTAAGAATTAAAACATTAAAATTAACCAAGATTTAGCTAAAAAGGAACCGTTGTAGAAATGAGGTGGAGGTATGATTTTTTTCCTAATCCACTAGCCATCTCCAGAGTGGGACGTCCCCATAAGGGTTTGAAGCCATGTTTTCAGGCCCTTTCGGAAGGCAAAAGAGGATGGGGGAGATCTCACCTCCGGGGGGGGGGGGCTTGTTCCAAAAGACGGGAGCCACTGCAACAAAGGCTCTTTTCCTGGACCCTGCCAGGCAAAATTCTTTGGCCAAGGGGATCTGCAGCATACCCCTTTTGGCAGGGTGAGCGGGTAATGCTTGGAAAATCAGTTTTCCTCATTCCTTTATTCTCCTGGGGGTTCCAGTTTTTCAGATTTTTCTTCTGACTGGTTGTCTACAGAGTCCAGGCCTAAACTAAGAATGTCTGTTTGTAATTAGATTTCCCATTTTTAAGCAAATGTGCATCTGCTTGTCTATTGATAAAATATGCTAGATTTTGCTTCGTGTGCAACACCCTTGAAAACCCCTCCACGGAGCAACATAATGGCTGCTTCTAATAAAGGCAGGGAAGCCTCCGATTGCTTCCTTGGGAGGGTCTCCTTCGGCGTGGGAGTCATAGCGAGACGCTTTCATGAGTGCTTTGTGCACACGGAGTCCATTTTTGGAGCTTCCCGTGAGTGACTGGCAGTGTCAAAGAAGTTGTGGAAAGAGATACAAAAGGGGGCTCCATGAGGCAAGTCGCATTGGCAAGATGAACGGTGTGATGTCCACAGCACAAAATGCTTTCCTCAACAAAGTTGGGGCTGTCTTCAATCAATCAGAATAGAGCTGGAAGGGACCTTGGAGGTCTTCTAGTCCAGCCTCCTGGTCAGACAGGAGACCCTGTACCAGGGGTCTTCAAACTTTTATGACTTGTGGACTTCAACTCCCAGAATTCCTCAGTCAGTGTGCCTGGCAGCTGAGTGACCTTGAGCCATTCACTATGTCTCAGCCCTAAGAAGAAGACAATGGCAAGCCACTTCTGAAATCTTACTAAGAAAATACAGGGGCTTGTCCAAGCAGTTGCCCAGAGTCAACATGTACTCCAGGGCACTAACCAACCAACCAACCAGCCAACCAACCAACCAACCAACCAACCAACCAACCAACCAACCAACCAACCAACCAACCAACCAACCAACTAACTAACTAACTAAATGGGAAGGGGAACTTTACTATCAGGGATTCTTGTAGCCTTATTATCATTGCAATGTGTCATTCCTACTTAATGGGAAATGCTGCTTTTAGGGATTTAAGGATAATTGATCACATATCAAATTGTCAGATTTGGGTATTAGGCAAGGCAGAACGGCTTATTTTAAACACATCACATCTCTGCAAGTATGTAAAATATTTTGAATTCTGAACATTCCAAGTTTGCCTTCCAATTGAGTCCTTTGGAGGGTGTTGGAAATGATGGGATCTCCAAATGGGTCAGTCTTGTCTCAGAGCAAAGGCAAAAATGGTTCACTTTGAGGGCAGGTCACTTGTGATCCATCCAGAATAACTCATTCCAAAATTGGATTATTTCAGTCTCAATGTACTCCTCTTTTCAGACCTCTGTCCTCGTACATATACATCAAAAGTGTCAGACACAATGAATCAGGATCATACAGCTAAGTTGCAATTAAGAAGATGTATGGCTCAAGCCTCTAAACAAGAATCTAGTCAACTAATGTTCAGTGATTAATTGGTGGTAGATTAAGAGTCAACGGAATTCAGGAGAGGTTAGACTTAAACCATTTGTGGAAACATAATGACTCTAGGCCGATGACTCGCTTAACTCCGCTCCCTGGCTCTGCCTGCTCTTTTCCTAGAAAATAATCTAAAAATGTGGAACTAAGCAATGTCTCATCAGATGGGTAATTAGATAAATTTGATTAATACATAAATAAATAAATAACGACCAGTTGTCTTCTGATTGTTCTTGGTACCATTCTCCCAGTCGCTCTTTCCCTTGAGATTTTTAAGTAAGGGGACCATGCGTTCCTTATATTAAAAACAGAATGTGGGCTATCTGGAAGTCTACCTAGAGCCCCGAGTGGTCCATTTTTTTCTCATAAGAGTGTAGAACTCTTGGTGAAGTAACCAAATACACCCCTGCCTCTCTGCTTTTTGCATATCTATGTTGTGGCAAAGTTACTCTCAAGGCTGAGGGGGCTGAATCTTCAGATCGGGCTAAGAATCTAGGTGTGAATTATGGAGGAATTATGGAGATTGTTTTTGCTATGATTCCAGGGCTAGAAATCCCCCCCACACACACGCACACCCACCGCACACCCGCCTCCTGGCTTTCCAAAACCAGCCTGCCTTCTCTGCCTGTGCTTTTCATCATCTTCCTCACATGAAGACGGTGAAAAAAAAACCCTTTCCTCTGTGAAACGGTTGCATCCAACAAGAGGCTCTTCTCTCCACGGTGGGTGGGAGGCGCGGGATGAATTTTAGCAGCCATCCTTAACAAAGACGGGGATTTGGAGTTTTGGAAAGAAAGAAGAAGAAAAAAAAAGTATGTCTGAACTGGAACAGGGAACCCACTGGGAACGGCTAAGCCTGGAGAGCAAAGTGTGCTGGGGACCCAAAATGTCTGGGACAAGGCTGACCTGCTCCTTCCCTATTGCTTCTCCTCCACCAGGCCGCCTGGTTGACATTCTCCCAAGCCAAAAAATGCCTTGTAAAAGGCGAGCAAGGGGAACAGAGAGGCACCCCGCGGGAAAGGAAAGGAAAGGAAAGGAGGGGGCGCAGCGTTGAGGTTACCCCAGCTCTTCCCGGCAGGAGCAGCCCAAGCCAAGCCTCCAGCCTTCTTCTCCCTTTTCTCTCCCCCTCTTCCCCCCTCCCCCTGTGCCTCCCTCCTCTCTCTCTCTCTTTCTCCCCCCCCCCCAAGCGCTCTCTCTCTCCTTCCACTAGCTCCAAGCCTCAGTCAGCCGCGTTGCCAGCGGAGTGGAATAGGCTGGCGAGCGAGCGAACCAGCAGACAGACGCTGCGCCTCGACTTGTGAATGGGACTCGCCAGCTTCGCCTTTCTTTCTCCAGAGGGGATCCGGAGAGAATCCGGGGGGCCGGCAGATTTCCAGGTAACGGCTGCTTTTCCCGGGTGGTCCCTCAATTTCTAGGGAAGGGGGGTGGTGGGGGTGCTTTCCTTAAATTCTGGGCTCCTTTGAGACGGATTTGGAAGGAGGAGGAGGAGGAGGAGGAGGAGAGCGAACGAGCGAAAGATGAAGAAGTCTGCTCAGCCAGCCGACGGGGCAGAAGGATGCTGCGGAAGGAGTTGGACCGGAGCTTTTGGGCTCGCCCCGGCCGTCAAGGACGTCTGGAGAGGCAGGGAGAGAAGCAGGGGGAAGCTTTGGGGGGGGGGGGGAAGCTGGAAAGTGCCCTGTAGCCCGACGCGGAGCTTAGAAGGGGGAATCGCCAAGCGAGCCGGAGCTGGAGAAGAATTAAATAGGCGCAGGGAAGCCTCGGAGGCTGAAAATGAGCCTTCAAGATCTCTGGGGAGGGGGCGTTGGAGGGGGGTCGTCGTCTCCCTTCCTCTGTTCGTCTCTCTCTCTCTCTCTCCCTCCCTCCCTCTCTCTCTCTCTCTTTCTCTCTCTCTCTCTCTCTCTCTCTCTCTCTGTGTGTGTTGTGTGTGTGTTTGTGTTGAAAGTGAGCTCGGGAGATGTCTTTATTCCCTTCCCTGGTTTTGGCACCCGCGACCACCATTGGCCAAAGCCGAGCCTGGGCTAGCGGAGCATCGGGGTTCAGACAACCTAAGCCGCGCAACAACCCGGGCGTCGAAAGGGAGATGCGTGCGTGGCACCAGAGGCGTCTTGAGCTCTCTCGCAGGGTTGCTCCAACCCCCGCCCTTCCCCATCCGACTACAAAGCCCATCTTGAAGTTCTAGATTCCGCCGTTCCTTCTCTCGAGGTCGCTGTGTGTGTGTCTGTGTGTGTGTCTGTGTGCGCGCGCGTGTGCGCGCGCGTGTCCTGGCACGCGCCGCTCTGAATCTCCGGCGGCGCCTTTGCAAAGCCCACTCGAGACTGCGCGTTCCGACGTATAAGCAACCCGTAGGAAAGAAAGTGGTTCCACTCCGGGTCGCTTCTGGGGCGGGGGGTGGGGGGGTGGGGGCTTGTTTTTGGGAAGGGGCGGCAGGATCTCAATAGGAAACGCTTAGATTCACAAATATTCTCCGGGGAGGTGTTTGTGCAGGGAGAAAACAGCGGCCAGACGTTTTCCAAACCGAGATTCGGGAGATGATTCCCCCCCCCAACCCCCATCAGAGAGACTTTTATTCTGATTTTTTGCAAACGGCTCCAATCTCGCTCCCAACCGCCTTTCTCTGTGGCTTTGGGCGGAAAATCGTTATGGCCTTTGGCTGATCTTTAGGAAATCTGAACCGCGGGGAAGATGGAGAGAAAACTGGTTTAGAAAGCGGTTTTGGTCCTTCTGCCTAACGGTCCTTTCCCTAGGAGGCCCTCAAGAAGCCCCCATCTTGCCATCTGACATCACCAGAACAACTTCTTTCCCTTTTGGAGCGATGCCCGTTGATCATCGGCGCCTTTCAATATTCATTTCACTGGGCGCTGAACGGAAAGGAGAAGCTAGTTGGCACAGGGGGAGAATTCCCCCTTTTTTTACTTGTTGTTGTTGTTGTTGTTGAAAAGGGAATGCTGCAATGAAGTGATGGTAGGGCATTTGCCCATCAAAGACAAAGGCAAGAAAATCAGGTCACTCTTTCCAGCTACCTTTAACTTCCATGGAGAAGCAGTTTCTCCACTCACTTTTACATTCTCAGAACTTTGTGTTTCATTTTTTTGGAAATGGCACAATGGGCATTTCGTGGGCTACTAACTGAGGGTTAAGAAATTAATTAATTTTTATGACTGAGGGTCGTAAAAGAGAGAGTCAAGTCATAGGGTTCCTGTAGATGTAAGCAGAATCATGAAGCTTGAAAGCACTGACTGTCCTTGTTTTTTTTTTTGTTTTTTTTCTTCTTCTTCTTCTTCTTCTTCTTCTTCTTCTTCTTCTTCTTCTTCTTCTTCTTCTTCTTCTTCTTCTTCTTCTTCTTCTTCTTCTTCTTCTTCTTCTTCTTCTTCTTCTTCTTTTCTTCTTCTTCTTCTTCTTCTTCTTCTTCTCCTTCTCCTCCTCCTCCTCCTCCTCCTCCTCCTCCTCCTCCTCCTCCTCCTTCTTCTTCTTCTTTTTTGTCTCTCTTCCTCCTCCTCCTCTTCCTGCCCCCCACCTCCCTAGCACTACCATTAGTGTTTGAAAAACATACCCTCCTTCTTAGATAATACATCACATTCTCCAGTTCATATTTGCCAAAGAGTACAGCCTTTGTGTGACAATTAAACCTAAGGGTGTTCTGACCAGAACTATAAATTCTGCAATTTTTATTTATTTTTTTCTATCTGTGGAAGAAGGGACTGGGGAAATGTTGTGAATGGATGTGGAACTATTTTGTTATGTGCTGTATTGGGTAGCCCCTGGCTTCAGCACCATCCAGGCTAGCAAAAGAGGCAATAAAATAGAGGTGAAATTTGAATGCAGGCAAAAGCTGCAGATTTGTGATCCTCGTTAGAGCTGCTTCAGCACATTTTAAAATGGCATGTCCCAGCCCCCAGAAAATATTTGTGGGAGTGCGGTTACAAAGCAGCTGACCTCAATGCAGCCTGAAAGAAGAAGAGAGATCGGTCTGCAAACTTAAAAACAAAAACAGGACACTCCTTGCCAATGCCAACAAAAAGCCCTCCTTGCCTTCTTTGATTAATGTGCGGCGGTCGCAATTCTGCATTATAGAATTTCTATTTAAAACTCCCAATTCCAATAGTGCAACCAGAGGAATCGGATGATGACGTGGAAATACTATTTATACATTCCTCATTCAGGCCTGACTTTGCAGAAATGCACAAAGTTTGCACATTTGGCTAAATTCATTAGTGCAATGAACTGCTACAATCAGCACCAATAGTCCAGGAAATGATAAGAATTTAATCAAAATTATGATGGGCAATTTTTTATTGAGGGCAGGGCAAGAACCACCGCAGACAGAGGTGACCTGACAAAATGTATGTTTTCTATCAAGTAAATGTGTATGGATAAAAGGAGGATAAATAGGGAAATTTAACCATACTTAATTCTCTCGGTACACGCAAGCAAATGTATCAGTCTGGCCAAGTATAATTAATACTATATCTATCTACATATATATGGTCTTTTCAGTTAATTAAAGATTTGTATTTAGAATTTAAGTAATATAGTATAAAACAGGAGAAGTGAATCAGAGAAAGCTTTTTTTTTAAATGCATAACTAGCTATCAAGTAGAACATCTCGCTCTTTGTCTATTTAGGGAAAACTTAATAATGGAACAATAAGTTTTTATGGAAATGCAAGGGATTTCTGGAATGTGTGCGTTTTATTGCTTCTCATAAATTTGAAGAATCATTTTCTGGAGAATTTGACTATGTAGCTTGTTTGTGGGAGAGCTTGCAGCTCAACAACTTCAGGCCTTCTTAATTGATCATGGAATTGAGGAAAACAACCAATTTAGTGGATGGTTGATCAATTCTCTATGGCAGCTATGTATGTGTGTATCAGTGAGTTTTAAAACTGGTGCTATTTGGCTTCTCTGCTTTTCAACCTACTTATCTCACAGCTTCTATGAACATTTTTTGTGGGTGTCCATGGATTTCTAAGTGGGCCTCGGGATGTTTAATTAGCAACGATGCTCCTAGTTTGTTGATTAATATTGGGATGCTATATTGAAGTTAGAAATATTTGTTGGAAAGGAAAATGTTAAATATGGCGCATTAATTTATATCACCAGCACACTGTAATCTTCTCATTTTTAGTTGACTGTTAAGTCCCTGTCTCCTGTGTCTGGTTATATGACATCAGTCAATAAATAACACAGCATAAAAGTATTTTTGTGTGGGCTTCAAGCTGACAAAGTCATTATTACGTCTTTTAAGTTAGAGTCTGTTAAAAGTAAACTTGGAAAGGGTCACCGTTTTTATAATACCAGATGATTGCATCAGCTCTTGTTATTGTACCGTTCTTGTGTTTGTTTTAATAAAGGCTCTCATTTCTTGGTAAAACATTCTTTATGCTTTCATGCCTTTAAGCTGTGTTAGCAAGAAATCTATACTTCAGTCTACCTTCAGTTGTAATTTCTTTTAAGAGCTGGAGCTTGGGATCGCCAGAGGGCGCTGGCATCCTTTTCTAGCTCAGCACTCAGCCTGTCAGCTTTTTAGGCCAGTGTGAAAAACTGTGTTGTTACCACTGGTGTTGTTTGTCCTCTCAGGGGAGACTGAATACAATCGTGTTGTGGTTCAGACTAATGCTCAGGCAGTTTGTCAGGACTAACATCTTACTACTCAGTCTTTCCAGACTTGTATTACTCCACCTCAAGAGTTTTCAACCATCTTGTGGAATTTTGATAGCCTGGTGTGGCTGAGGAATGGAGTACGGGCGGTCCTTGACTTACAACAATTCGTTTAGTGACCACTTGAAGTTGGAACAGCCCTGAGAAGAAAATGACTTATGACTTACAACCATTGCAGCAAATCACGTGATCAAAATTCAAATGGCTTGGCAACTGACTCGTATTTGTGACGGTTGCCGTGTCCCTGGGTCATGTGATCACTTTTTGCGACCTTCCGACAAGTCAATGGGGAAGTAAGAATCACTCAACAAGCATGTTACCAACTTAACAAGTGCAGTGATTCACTTAACAACCGTGGCAAGGAAGGTTGTAAAATGGAGCAAAATTCACAAAACAACGGTCTTGCTTTTAGCAACAGAAATTTTGTCCTTCGTTGTGGTTATAAGTCAGGAACTACCTGTAACCAGGTCCAGTTCCAATCTTCCATCTCCTCAAGAATAAATGATCCTCAACCTCTATGCTGCCTCTTCACAACATGCTAAAATAGAGTAAAATGGTAATTTCTCATTGAGCCCTTTTTGAAATTCAGCTACTGCCTCTGCATGCTGCATGATCCAAGACATCATGTTCAGCCATGATGTGATTTATTTATTTAGCTCTTCCATGTTAAGTTGAAACCAGTCATTGTGATTAATTTGGATATAGTTTAGCATGTTGAATGAATCAGCCTTAAAAATAAGTAAACTCTCCTTCAATTCAAGCTTGATTTTTGATGATTTCATGGACACATCTATCTAGTCTTTCTAGGTGGGAAGTCTGATAATGGAGAATAAATGAAGCTCAGGCTGAATTGTTAGGGCCCTGGTCTTCTCCAAGCTTCTTCTCTTGTTGCAGATATTTCACTACCTAGCCTGGTGATGAAATGTCTACAAGAAGAACAGAAAGATAAGAGAATATGAAGGTGGAAATGGTTTGCCACCGCCATTTTCTGGGCTGTCTTGCTGCTACTTTAATAAGAGTTTCTATCACAGTACCAAATAATAAACCAGTTTAATGGTAGCATTGCATACTTGACTGAGAACTTTCTTTTGAGAATTTATCCTGCCAACATAGAGAGTATTTTTTTCTATCTCTTTCTTAATTGTGTGAGAAGCCGTTGGCCATATCTTACAGATGTTGGAAAATAGAAAAAATGAGAGATTTAGAAGAATGAGCTTCTTCTTAGTATTTCTACTAATGGATAAATTTCAGAAATGTTCATCCTCCAAGATGACTTGAATAGTTCTAACCAAATATAATATCCCTCTGGCATTTTTTATTTTAATATGAATTTGTGTAGCAAAAGCCTCCAGGGTTTCTGAGAATATTGATTTATTCATAATAATAAAATATATCAAATGCCTTTCCTGAGACCTTCTTGGCACCAGATTAAAGTCTGTCTGTCATCTATCTATCTATCTATCTATCTATCTATCTATCTATCTATCTATCTATCTATCTATCTATCTATCTATCTATCTATCCACACACAGTATAAATGTGTGTGTGTGTGTGTGTGTGTACAGACAATTGAAAATTTCATTTTTTTCTTTGTTAGTTGACTGAAACAGTTGTAGGAATTGCATTAATGATTAGACTATTAATTTTTCCTCTTATACTTAATAGCTTTTATATGGACCATTCTTTAGGAGGTGAATATGAGACTTTGTAAGTTTTAAAACAAACATTTAATCTAATATTTATAGGATGTGTTTCCAGGTCATGCCCTTTCTACAGAGAAGAATGACATATAGACATTTTTGGTGGGTTGTTTTTTTTTAGTTGAACAGTTCTTATTTTATTTACTGGAATGCTGGACTGAATTACTAGACGTCCTTTATTGGAATACTTCCAGTATTATTTAGAGTGGTCCCTAAGGGTTTTCAATAGTTATGACTCTCATCATTCTCAAGCTATAGTCATCATGATGAGAACTGTTATGTTATGTAGAGATAGTCCTTGACTTATGATCACAACGGAGCCCTAAACTTTTGTTGCTAAGTGTGACATTTGTTAAGGGAGTTTTGCCCCATTTTACAACCTTTCTCGCCACAGTTGTGAAATGAATCACTGCAGTTGTCAAGTGAGCAAACCCGGTTGTTAAGTGAATCTGGCTTCCTCCATTGCCTTTGCTTGTCAGAAGGTCATAAGGGGATCACGTGACCCCGGGACCATCATAAATATGAGTTGGTTGACCAGCATCTGAATTTTGATCGTGTGAGCATGGGGATGCTGCAAGGGTCGTAAGTGTGGAAAATGGTCATCGGTCACTTTTTTTCAATGCTGTTGTAACTTTGAACGGTCACTAAATGAACTGTGGTAAGTTGAGGACGATCTGCATGCTAAGTCAAGAACAAATGACCTAAGCCTCCATAAATGGCATGTCTTATTTAATTTGCACTTGAACTTTGTACAAATTACAATACTTTGACGCTGCTATTTCGTAGTTCCAAGGGAGAAACCCTCATCAATAATGTGGCAAGTTTTAAATATGGAGCTTCGTTTTCCTCCGTAGAAATATAATTAGAGATCAATCTCTCAACTGCACATAATAATATTCAATATACAAATAGTAACACTTTTTGAACAATTTGATTTTGTTTCCAACTAACATTTCCATTTGCTCCTCCATGTGCAAGGCAAATATTCAAATTAACTTCTCACACTTGTAAGTTTTCTCACTCAGTTCAATGGAGCAAATACAATATCTGCAAGATTGCTAAATGAGGATAAGTGTAAAAGAACATAAAAAGATGTCAGAATAAGGAGAAAAAGCTTCCACTTATCTGTGCAGGGATATTTGAAATAGGTGGGAACATCTGCACATCATGCTAAGTCATAATCAGTTCCTTAACCATGATTTATGGCTTAGAGTACAACAGGCCATTGTGAGCTAATCAACAAACCATGATTAAAGCAATCCAGAGCTTAGCACAATGTATGCATTGTGCAAATGGACCAGATCCTGGTTTGGTCTTATTTCAGGTAAACCCACTGAAACCCATTAGATGTGCATAAATCATAGCTAACATACTGCATTAATTTTAAAAGGCTGGTTTTAGCATAAGGTTGGGTCCAACCTTGGAATTGTTAGCAGACATAATTTTATTATATTTGAATGACATCTCAAAAAGATATTTCTTGAAAAAGAAATTTATCATCTGAGTTGTAGAGAACCAATGTTTTATGGACTACTTAAGTATGGGGATAATTTAAAATGTAATCGGAACCTTGATAATTAAAATAATTGAAGTATCAGTGTTCTTCCAATTTCTCAGGTGAATAAAAATGTGTGTGTACATGTATGTGAACACACATACATATGTAATATATCTTTACTTTGACTCTCTGTGTCTGCCTCTCTCACATATACACATATACTCGCCCCATTAAAAAAATAAGAATCAAGACAGTTATATTGGAGAAGTTATATTGTTCAAAATAATTGCTGATATCATATTTGCAACAATACTTCTAAGAGATTTGCTTCCCCGGAAAAAGCAACAGAGTCTCAGAAAGCAGCAAATACATTACGTAAGAAACTTTTGTGGGCCACATAGCAACTGTCAGTCAGATGCTTGCAGCGAAATGAAATGGAAAGCAAAACGAGAAATGCAAAACATGGATACACAACTTACAAAGTGGGTCGCCTGAAACTTAAGGCAGCAACTGTAAACTTCCAGATGTGTTTTGGTTTCCTGAAAGCCCCAGGGATGACGAGATTGAAGGTAGTAAGAAACATCTGGAACACAACTGCTTCTTCCCCATTTAATGTAGTCCCCCAAGATTCTCTCTTCTTGTGCCCCTTAATCATCTTTATTGCTAACACTAATCTGGGTTTGGAGTGTTATGTGCATTTAGCCATTTTATGATGGAAGGTCATCCTTCAGAAAATCTATCTATGTACTTGCTATACTGACTTGGTGACACAAAATCAGTCAGTAATGGAAGAGGGCTCTGAAATTTGCCAGCTCTCTAGTTAGGTCTTAGCCCATGCAATTTCATTATTCAAGATCCTGTTTTCCTGATTATCTCTCGCAAAGCAATTTGGTTTGCAGCCAGATGTGCCATAAATTATGGCAGTAATCCACCTTCATTCCCCATCCCCCAGCTCCTCTTTAGATAATGAAAATCAGATTTGGGCCATGCATGCAGGATATTTAAATGTTGAAAGAACCAAATTGGTCTTAAAAACATCCTCTTTTGCAATTTTTAGTTAACTTCAAAAGTAATGGAATTTTCATTGATAGGATTATTTTCTTTTAAAAAAAACATTACAAGAGAGAAGATTCAGAGTAAGCGTGCTCAAAATACCAGGGGGGTATGTGGGAAGCGTGTTTTGTTTTGAGCCTGAAACAAAACTTTACAATAAAAGTCGAGCTGTATATATTTTGTGGGAACGAAACCAGAAATGAGTCAAACGTTTGTCCTGATTTCAGAATGAACCTCTTATAATGTTAGCTGTTTTTCTCTCTTTGTGGAACACCTGAACATAGCTTTAGGATTTGAAGCTGCCATTTCAAGTTTTCAAACACGTTGCACATCCCTACAAAACAGCATGCAATTGTTTGGGATTCTCTTAGCTCATGGTACTCGGAACTGGGGAACAGAAGATTTAAAAAAGAAGAAGCTAATGTATAGAGAAAAGTTGATTGCTTAGCCCTTACTGCAGTTAGTGTGTCTTCGAAGCATTTCATCTGGGAGTAGGGCTGTGATTTGGGATAAAGGTGTTTATTTTGGTTCTTCCCAAGTGACTGGGTTGATCGTTGCAGGAATTGGATTTGTCTAATCTAGTCAAAAGAAGGACTAGGGATGATATGATATCAGTGTTCCAATATTTATGGGGTTGCCACAAAGAAGAGGGAGTCAAGCTATTCTCCAAAATACCTGATGGTAGAACAAGAAGCAGTGGGTGGAGAGAGAAGCAACCTAGAACTAAAAAAAAAAATCCTAATAGTGAGAACAATTAACCAGAAGTTGTGGGTGCTCCATCACTGGAGGCTTTTAAGAAGAGACTGGACAACCACTTGTCTGGAATATTATAGAGTCTCCTGCTTGAGCAGAGAATTGGACTAGAAGATTTCAAAGGTCGCCCTGTTATTCTCTCTGTGTGTCAGAATTTATTTATTTTTGTGGGGCAGAGTTTAACTGAAGTGTGTAAGTTCCGGGTTATTAGTAAAGCACTAGGGTGGAAACAAGACTTGGAACTCCACAGTTTCTTGGATGTTTCAGTCTACAATTCCTGGCATCCATGAGCTGTTGGAATGAGAGCTGCATTCCAATACATCATAAAGAATTGAAGATATGGAAGCCTGGGAGACATCCTTTAATCCTTGAAGTTAACAGCATTTTAATATCTGACTATCTGTCACCCTTCTGGCTTTACCTAACTCCTTCTATTTCTTCCAGCTACAGTGTGATCTGGTCCTCAGCCCCGATAATATTCCCCCCACATCGAGTGTTCTTCCTTCTCTAGAAAGATTTCTCATGCAAAAGTGTCAATCAAACTTTTTCCTTGAATTCTCATCATCAAAATAATATAAAATCTGTCATTCTCTCTATCCTGGCTCGGGAGATTTACTGTGAGATTGTCTGCTTCAAAAGAGGAGGTGGGAAGGCAAGAAATATTTCAAGGAATGAAGCCAGAAGGTTTAAAAGTATCATTATAAAAGAAGTGTGTGTGTGGATCAGTTCCCATATGGTTTCTTTGCAGAAGCAAGTTTAAAATATGTGAAAGTGTTAGCTCAGCCTCAAATAAGGAACTTCATACATTTTTGCAAGCCCATTGACTCTGTCACCTTGGTGGTTATATGCACACAATACACAAACACACACACACATAGTAATTCCAGTTATGAGGTTACTATGGTTGTCCCTTGCGATTAACCACACAAAAAAAGTCTTAAGGGAATAACGTATTTCATGATCCAGACATTATTTTTTTTAAATAGCATACGATGCTAGAGCCTGCATATTCCAATCATAAGCATAATTATTCAGCAGACTTATTCTCTTGTATAACAGCATTCCCTTGCTATAAATTTCGAGTTAATTTAAAATCTGCACTAAGGTAAAACCAAATCTGATTTGGCATTGAGAACTGTACTGAAATCAAAGAACACTTCTGTCCTATTTCCTCAACTCCCACCTCCTGTGATTCATTTAGTCCTATATTTAATGCCAAGTACAGTACATTTTAAAATAGCCCCCCCCCTTTCAATATGCATAATGTAGATGAGCCTGCGCAGGAAATTGTACTAATGTTAGTTTAACGTTCCTATGAAATTGGGCCAGAGATAAGCTTGGTTGAAGTAGTCCTCTTTTATTAATTTCTCTTTTTTTTTGGATCTTATTGCTTATTTTCTTCTTTCTCTGCATTTCACATTAACAAACTAAGGAAAAAAGGTTATGTTCCTTTCCTTGGGGATTTTTTGTCTCCTTATTTCAGCAGGGTAGAGTCGGAATAAAACGGTTGGTCACAGATATGACATTTACAGTGTGCAGATGCAGATAAGATGCTTCAGAAATGAAGACAAAGATCTAACACTGTAAGTTTAATAATTAGGCACTTCTCACCTGCTCTCATTTATCCCTGAACTGATAATATTGGGCCAACTTTTTGACATTTTGAAGCTTAGCAGATGGTGATATTGTACTATCTGTGCATGTGTGTGTGTGTGTGTGTGTGTGTGTGTGTGTGTGAGAGAGAGAGAGAGAGAGAGAGAGATTGCAGAATCACTGTAGTTTATAAATATAGCGCTGGAATTTATGTTAGGGAGAAATTGCACAAGGCTGGATTATTTTTAAAGCATGGAAAGCATTTTTGTAGATGAGGTGGAACTTTTGAAAAACTGGGCAAGAATGGATTAAAAAAAAGATTTATATGGATTTATATAGGTTTAGAGAGAATGTGGTGTTTCTCACTAGGTTATCTAGTAAAGTTGATCCCAAGTTGGAGATTGTCTTGTGGCTATCTGGGTTTTAAGCAATAAAGGGATTTCTAGGTCTACAAGCCAATACGGCAATCCTTGACTTATGACCACAATTTAGCCCAAAATTTCTGAGACATTTGTTAAGCGACTCTGACTTCCCCATTGATTTTGCTTGTCAGAAGGGCGCATGACCCCAGGAGGCTGCAACCATTATAAATATGAGTCAGTTGCCAAGCGTCTGAATTTTGACACATAACCATGGGGGATGCCGCAATAGTCGTAAGTGTGAAAAACAATGATAAGTCACTTTTTTTCAGTGCTGTTGTAACTTGAAACGGTCACTAAACAAACTCAACTACCTGTATAGCTATAATCCATAGTTCTCCTACATTTTGGAAAATTGAAAGTAGTTGAAGCTGGAAGAAAGGGCTGTTCTGTGCTAATGCCAGGACTCTGGAATTGTCTCCCAGTGGAAAATCTTCTCTCCCATATACTAAATAGCTCATCCTAGAGAGCTTCATTAAAAGCATAGCAGTCTCTAAATTATCTCTAAAGATCCTAAGATGTGAAGAATAATTGCCAACACTGTCCTGTTCCAGCTTTTCAAGAGGAAGCTCTTATTATTGGACCTGTTTTTTCTGGGATGTCTCCTCTTAGCAGGACACTCAAGCATAGCTCTTGAGTTACTCTTACATTTTGCTACCTCTGATCACTTGGTTTTGTGGCATGCCAGCAGGCTTGGTGCAGTTTGTTGACAAATTTGGGCCCTCCTGGGAAGGATCTTCTCATCGCACACTTTGGGGGAGATGTCAAGTTGTGCAGGATAATTGGCAAATTTTGACTTCCCCTCAGCAGGACTAAAAGAGCAGTTATTTACTTCACCATAATGTATGTTGCAGCTTTACTGCCTCTGATCACTGAAGGAAGAGTAACACAAAAGTTGGCAAGCTAGGACTCTCCTGGGAAAAAACCCTTTCAACAGGTAGAGGATTTGTTTGTGTGGGATTATGGCTTATTGACAACACTTTAAATTAGTTAGTTAATTAGCAGAAACATCAGGAATTGGCTGGCACAGTAAAATATAAGACCATAGAAGAAAGAGCTGCTATTTGACAAGTGGTGATGGTAGATTTATTATTATTGTTGTTATTGTTGTTGTTGCTGTTGTTGTTGTTGTTGTTATTATTATTATTATTATTATTATTATTATTATTATTATTATTATTAACAAAAAGTAATAATCAGGTAATATCAATAGTAATAGCTGCTTTGGGTGCAATCCCACAGTTGGAGCACCACTCAACATTATGGGCATTGACAAAATCACTATCAGTCAATTGCAAAAGGCAGCTTTACTCAGAATAGCTTACATCCTCAGACTATACCTCTAACATCATCAGGCATCCACATCTGCCTATCCAAGGTTTTTGGGAGGGACTTGAAAGACGGACAAAAATGCCAATCTAGCCTAAACAACTGACTGACGGTGCAATGACTCATAATTATAAAATCAGTAAAGTTTCAAGAGAGCTAGCCTGCCATCCATCTATTCATTGTCAAGAAGACTAAGGTTAATCCAGCCATGCAAAATTTAAAAGTGAGGTTTGATCCAAGAATGCCTATTAAGATTGATCATCCTAAGTCTATATTAAGAATATTGAGGACTAAAGCCCAGTTGTGTTGGCAGGGCTAATATAGAGTAGCATACCATTATAGTAGAATTGGAAGGGATCTTGGAGGTCTTCTAGTCCAATCCCCTGCTCTATATCATTTCAGACAAAAGGTTGTCAAGTCATTTTTTGAAAGCCTACAAAGATGGAGCACCCACAACTTTTGAAACCAAGCTACTCCATTTGTTGATTACTCTCACCGTTAGGAAATTTCTCCTTAGTTCTAGGTTGTTTCTCTTCTTGGTTAGTTTCTATCCATTTTCTCTTGTCTTGCCCTTTGGTGCTTTGGCAAATAGTTTGACCCCTTGCTCTTTGTAGGAGCCCCTCAAATATTGGAACACTGCTATCATGTTTCCCCTAGTCCTTCTTTTCATTAGCCCCTAGACATACCCAATTCCTGTAACCGTTCTTCATATGTTTTAGCCTCCACCCCCCTAATCATTCTTGTTACTCTTCTCTGCACTCTTTCCAGAGTCTCAACATTTCACAAGGCTGGCTTTCTCACAGAATTGTTCTAGGGGGTCATAAAAGTCATACAAACATATGAATAAAACATTTTAGACTCTGTTTGAATTCATGAGCAAAGTTAATACATATGGTTCATCGTATTGAAGTAGCTTGAGAGTAAAAGAGAGAAACTCAAAGTATCATTTTTTTACCGAAAGGACTCTGATAGGCAAAATTTAAATGAAGAAATATAACCCAATGTGAGAGACCCCATCATATCACCCAACCTTCTCCTCTTTCAACATCTCCATATATAGAGTTGTAGCATTTATTGCCTTTAACAACCATAAAAACAGTAGGAGATCCATTGAATGTGCAAGGAACTTTAAAACTCTATGAAGTGCTTCAAAGGCACCTAACTGGATTCACTTCTTTGAAGTATGTCCTCACTGATTTACAAATCTGCTTCAATCCTAGTCATCCAATTGAACTGAACTGAAACACCCTTTCAAATCTCTGCACAGCCCTGGGATTAGCACTTCCAAATCGGTTTAGAGACACTACCTCTGATCAAGTGGCAGTTCTGTCTAATTAACTAAAATAAACATCTATCTTTGAGATCAATTGGGTTTCCATTTGATGAGCATAGTCCATTGAAGCAGACAGAGGAAAGAACAGTTAGTAAAATCTGAAGTGTATTATCAAAAGCCAGGGGTAAGAGTTGTTAGTTAGGAGTATGATTGATAGAGAATAGAGAACTTCACTAGCAATAATTTCTTGTCATTAACACTTCAGTTTTTTCCGTCTTTGTAATTATGAATCCTTTCTTGAAAATAATAAATAAATCAAGTGAAAGGGTATCATTTCAGCCCAATCAATCTAATGCTTTAACATTTATGTAATTTTCTTTTTATTGCACTTTAATTTCTGTTATGTTTAGTTATGGCTGAAAGTAGACTTGATCTTGGGTCTTGCCAATCTTAGTACAACATCTTAACCACTATATCATGCTGGCTGTTGTATACTACTCATAACCAGTCTTTCACAATTTTTCTACAGAGTTGAGTTTTTTTAAATAAAAATTTTCATAGCTATTTGTGTCTACAATGTCATGAACATATGGAGGCATAGCTTTTGAACACTTCTCCCAATCTATTTAGCTGTTAATGCAAATTGTTCAAAGATTTGGGAAAAAACCCAGCAACTCTTGTTTTTTTCTTTTCTTTAGGATGTTGTCATTTAAAATGAAAATGCCTACAGGTTTTTTTTTTAAATGTAACTACCATTGTTGGCATGGTCAAGCTTTCTTCAGAAGGTTTTCGTGTCTTTTGATTGTTGATCAGAGAAAGATGAATATTAGGAATTATGCTTATCAGCTCCTAGTGCAAAATCTATTCCAGCAGAATGGGATTGTTATTTACATCTTAGAATAAGGAACTCTGCAGTGGCCAGTGGCCTGAAATAAGACTGTAAGCTTCTAGAAATGGACTTAATATGGTTACTTTTCTGAAAATGGTTGCTCTGCCATTTTCAGAGTAGGCTAAGGAAAGGATTATGCTTAGAATTTGAAGTAGCATCCAACCCTCCCTTTAGGGAGGAACGGTCAAGTGGAGAATTAGTCACAAGAGCACAAGATATGACTCCCTCAAATGCCTCTGAGCCTTAGCTAGTCTTTCCTAAGTAAGAGCTGCCAGTTTGGGGAGATTCCTGTGAAATAGGCATAAAACAGTAAAGTGTCTAGTTTGAACTCTACCCTTGTGGTTCTGGTTCTCTGCACCTGACATTATCTCAGTTTATACTATCTATGCATCTTCCACAAATAAAAAAAATAATTTGTGTTCTTTTTTTCCTATAGTCTTTAAAAAGACTTCCAGCTTTTTTCTGCCCTCTTTCATTTGTCCTAGTTCTTTTGATTGTTTATTCTGACAAATTTTGGATCTTTTTTCTGATGGTGCAGCATGACATTATACAGAAGGAAGAATGAAAAGGAAGACACTTGGAAGCGGGCAGACAATAACTAGTAGCTTTGAAATGGAGGTGGCTGAGTGAACTTGGAGAACCTGCCCTTTGAAGCACAGCTGAAAGACCATGCTTTCCAAATCCTCCCAAGAATAGACTTGATGAACTAGCCCTTAAGGTGAAACTAGTTCTGTCGAACTGAGCTTTCCAAGAGAATTAGGTTGCTAGGATTCTATCTTCCACAATTGCATTTCATAAATAGATGATGGTGAGCTAGAGATGTATTCCCCCCTTCCCATGGGTTGAAAATAGCTCTGTAATTGTGGGTAGTAAATGCCACAGCAGAACAGCAGACAAAGGTCGAGTAGTTTTTAATCAAAACAAACAAACAATAGACTGAGTAAAATAGTACCTAATGTATTCTGCAGGATGTCAACATGTAGAAAATTCAATCCTCCACCACCTTTACAAAGATATTTCTAAATGTATTGTTCCTTTTACATTATTCATAGATTTTGTTTCATGCTTTTATTTGGAAAACCTTTGCCATATGGATGCCAAGGAGTGACTAGCTGTGTTTCTCCGTTGTTAAAATGCTAGGGCTACTACAAAATGTCATGGCTTCTAAAGTTCAGAGAAGAGCAACTAAGATGATCCAAGGCCTGGAGACTAAAACATATGAAAACCAGCTGCAGGATTTGGGTTTGGTTAGTCTAAAGAAAAGAAGAAATAGGGGTGACATGATAGCAGTATTCCAGTATTTGAGAGTCTGCCACAAAGAAAGGGGGTCAAATTATTCTCCAAGGCACCAGAGGGCAGGACAAGAAACAATGGTTGGAAACTGACCAAAGAGAGAAGCAATTAAGGAGAAACTTCCTAACAGTGAGGACAATTAACCAGTGGAACAGCTTGCCTTCAAAAATTGTGAGTGTGCTCCATCACTGGAGATTTTTAAAAAGAGACTGGACAGTCACTTGTCTGAGATGGTATATAGGTTCTCCTGCTTGAGCAGGGGCTGGACTAGAAGACCTCCAAGGTCCCTTCCAGATTCTATTCCATTCCATTCTACTCTAGAATGGAATAGAGGCATGGAAGGATTTAGAATGGATGGCCATGTAAATTTTACACTGGCTGATGGTTTCAGAATGCACAATGCTTACTTTTAAGCAGGCATTATTGACCTAAAGGGAGGCTGTCATCTTGAAAATGATTATATCTGAAAATGGTGTGCTTACAGTTGCTATTGATTAATACAACTGAAGGATGTTAGGGTGAAAAAAAAATCTATTTTCCACAGGCTGTTTATTTTGTAACGTAGTCAAGCTTTATGCTGTTATATACAGACGCTCTTTATTTGTCGTTACTGAACTATGGATGTTTTCAAACAGACAGCAATATGTGGCAGCTTCTTAGATTTCAGGGAGAAACTGCCACACTTTGTAGGATGTGATATTTTGTAGCTTCTTGCTATGGGGTTAAACCAGACAAATGCAAGAAAACAGGTTCAACATCATGGACTTTTAACAATAACAGAATAACAGAGTTGAAAGGGACGTTGGAGGTCTTTTAGTCCATCCAACCTTCTGCTCCCACAGGAGACCCTATACCATTCCAGACAAGTGGCTGTCCAGTCTCTTAAAAGCCTCCAGTGATGGAGCACCCACAACTTCTAGAGGCAAGCCATTCTACTACTGGTTAATTGTTCTGTCAGGAAAATTCTCCTTAGTTCTAGGTTGCTTCTGTCTTTGATTAGTTTCCATTCCTTGTTTCTTCTCTTACCTTTTGGTGCTTGAAGTCCCTCTTCTTTGTGACAGCTCCTCAAATATTGGAACATTGCTATCATGTCACCCCTAGAGTCCTTCTTTTTACTAGGCTAGACATACTGAATTCCTCTATAAGTCTGGTTCCAGCAATAAACAGATGAAGGATTTCTGTTCAGGGCACCAAATATGGGGTTTCATGAAAGCACAATCATTGTTTAATTAACTTACTACTATTTTATATTTGTTCCTAAGAATGAAGAGATTTGTTAATGCCATTTTCAGATACGTATGCAAAATAAGAGACACAGTTTGATGTGGTGATTAAGGCACCAGGCTAGAAACTGTGAAATTTAGTCCTGCCTTAGGCACAAAGCCAACTGGGTGACCTTGGGCCGGTCATTCTCTCTCAGCTCTAGGCAATGGCAAAACATTTCTGAAAAAGCTTGCCAAGAAAAATGCAGGGACTTGTCCTGGCAGTTGCCAGGAGTCAAAAACTGACTCGAAGACAAATGACAAAATAATTTCACTTTATATAGTATGTTCCTTGATTTAGATTGGGGAAAAAAATATTACTGCTCTTCCTCAATTCAAGCAGCAGTGGATTTTAGGCTGATTTTGTTCCACAAGAAACTTTCCTATCTGATACAGATATAGGAACTTAGAAGAAGCTTGTGTCAAGTTAGTCTGTGCATTTGATATTGCCTATGCTCATCTTCCCATGGCGGCGTTATGGCTCGGTAATTAAGACTCTGCATTTGTTGGCTGGAAAGCCAACAGCCCGGGTTCAAGACCTGAGCTTTGTGCAATGAGATGAGTGCCCATTTTCACCTAACTCCTGCCCACCTAGAAGTTTGAAAGCATGCAGATGCAAGTAGATAAACAGGTACCACTTTGGTGATGAGGAAACAACACTCCACGATGTCATGCTGGCCACATGACCATGGAAATGCCTTTGGACAGTGCTGTACAAGTAGATAAATAGGTACCACTTCAGTGGAAAAGTAACAGTGCTCTATGACATCATGTTGGCCACATGACCGCCATAATGTTTTTGACTCAATGATCTTGAAATGGAGATGAGCACCCACCCCATAGTCGCCAATGCAAGATGGATGCAATGTCTCTGTTTTATCTTCTACCATGATACTGGTGCAACAATGACAGAATTTATAGCAAAGGAAAGAGATTTATTATAAATGTCTGGGAGTGGGATAGATAGATATTTTCCTGTGGTTCTTCCCTCTCTCATTGAGACAACATTGAGAAAAATATGATGCTCTATAAAAATTATACAGTAGGAAGATACGCAGTGATAAGTGATGGATTCAGTGTGCATCCAAATCAAGGGCTTTTAGCTCCACTGACCAGATGGGATTGTTCAGCAGTTCTGTGCTTTTCTACTCAACAGAAATAAAAATGTCAGAAGAAGCGAGAGAACAGGAAAGATTCATAAATAGCAGATGTGGTGTTGGCCATCAGTTGAGATGGTTTTAAAGGAGACATAATAAATAGGTTACCGAAATCTTCTAGGTCAGATGGAGTAAGTTGTTGAATTCCAATAGCTAGAAATTGAGACTATAGCTTTCATGTCCTATTGGAAGTTATGGTGTTATCCACAAGAGTCAAATCTTTTATGGGTATGAAATATTTGTGGGAAAAGCACCCCATTCCCTACATTATAAAAATGAGATCTATCATAGTAAGTTCTATTAATCCTACGCATGCTGCCATTTCTTAAAAACTACAAAAGTTACTAATAGAAGAGAATATTTATAGCTGAGGGTTAAACTCTGGGATCCCTTGATGCTTGTCTGAGCTTGGTTATTTTCTTGTAGATGTTTCATTACCAAACTAGATAACATCATCAGTGCTAGTAAGGAAGTAGGGTTTGCTCTCATTTTATATACTAGTGACCCTATACCATCAAGTCCATTCCTGTCAATACTGATAGGGCAAGCCACTAGTATATCAAAGAGAGCAAATCCTCTCCTCTTATTAGCACTGATGATGTTACCTAGTTTGGTAATGAAAGGTCTGCAAGAAAACAACAAAGCTCAGACAGCCCCAAAGACCCCACAGCTACATAAGATTTTTTTAAAAAATCTGATGTACAAGCAGCAATGATTGAAACAGAGTTTTGCATGTTGGCAGCTTCTTTTAGGGTTAGGATTCAATTTTAGAAGAGAATATGGAGGCTGGAAGTCACAAGCCAGCATTTGATGAAATCATTCATTTTACATCATCTTGCTTCACATCAGGAATTATATCAATCTTCAACTTGTCGTAAGATATTAGGGAACGCCTAATATCAGGGACACTGATACTGCTTGCATTGGAAGAATCTCCCCACCCCAAAAGAAATGTTATCGTGTAACTAAATGAAGCTCTGCAGTTCTTCATTAAGACAGTTCACAGACAGTTTCCCCAACACAATTAGATTTCATTCAGACGGGAAAGTGTGAACAAGGAACATTCTGTACTCTTGTAACACAGTTAGAAGAGCTGTTCTGTGTTCTTACAATGAGTGACAGTGGCAGGAGTTAATAGGAAATTTGGCATTTAAGGCATTTTTTTCACCCCACACTGCTTTGAGGCTCAGTAAATAATGATTACTTGGATTTGACCAAGCATTGGTGAATCGGGTCATGCACCAATGTAAAATTTGTACCCCATCCATCTGTGACAGTTAAATTTTGAAGAAATGAGGACAGAGAAAGACACAGACAGACAGACAGACAGACAGACAGACAGACAGACAGACAGACAGACAGACAGACAGACAGATAGATAGATAGATAGATAAATAGATAGATAGATAAATAGATAGATAGATAGATAGATAGATAGATAAATAGATAGATAGATAGATAGATAGATAGATAGAGAGAGAGAGAGAGACAGACAGACAGACAGACAGACAGACAGACAGACAGACACACACACACACACACACACACACACAGAGAGAGAGAGAGAGAGAGACAGACAGACAGACAGAGAGACACAAGAGAGACTAAATACATCCAATTTAGTCAATAATGCTTGGCTTGAGCAAAAGCTATAAGGTAACAATTTTTGTTGGCTTGAATTTGTTTTCAAGAAGGTAGCAAAGACTGAAACAGGGCAGCTAGAAAAAAAGTAAATCATAGGTTATTGTTGTTATTAGGGTTCCATTTGAAAAAAATAGCATCATTTTCCTGAACAAAGTAGTCAGCCCTGAAAACATTCTTCAGAGGGGGAAGGAAGCACAAACCTAGTGATCTATTTACTGGATCTGAACTTTTCATTACTTTCAGTTCGATTTCTTTCTTTCTGTCTTGGTTGATCCCATTTCAAAATCCAACTGGCTACACAATGATACTGGTTACAGTATGGGATTAATTAAGAATAAATTGGAAGCCCAAAAGGACAGTTAAATAATCTGATATGCAACGAGTGGACATTCAGACAGGAAATCTATCCTACGGAAAATACGAGCTGCTAGAAGCAAAAATGAAAACCTGGAAGATACGTAGAGTAGCTCAAACCAAAAGACTTCAACCCAGGAAGCATTTCCTTGTGTGGTTTATGCCATGCCCACGTATAATTCAGGCAAAATTCTCCCTAGGCAGGTTGTTTCTTGAAATACTAACAGTTGGAAGGACCTTGGAAGTCTTCTGGTCCAACCCTCTGCTTAAGCAGTCCAATCTCTTCTTAAAAAATCTCCAGCGATGGAGCACCTTATCCTTAACATAAACAAGATCACTGCTATATATTGGTTATGGAGTTTATGTTGCTATGAATATCCATTCAACTCTGTAAACCAGAATGATATGGCTAGCTTCCCTGTGCAGTTTCATTAAATTTGATAGAGCAATATTGTTTTCAATGGGCAGTTTTACTATTTACCACTAGCAGTTTACCAGTTTTCTAGCTTCCCAAACTTCAGTTTAAAACCTAAGGAAAAACTTAATAAAAAACTGCTCCAGTTTAAGACCATTCACAAATTAAAAAAAACATTTCTTTAAGGAAGAAGGAAGACCTTCCTGATCTATTACACTGTTATGCCCATCATCTATCTATCTCCTCTCTTTTTTAATCAGGTTGGTTTGTTTTCAGGTTGGGTCTGATAATTGTGGACAAATGTGATTAATGAAGTGTGCTAATTGCAGATGAGTGCAGATGATTGATACAGGTCTGGAACCTTTTGTTGAATTGTCTGTATTGGCACTTTGTGCCATCTGAATTTTGGCAAACCCTCAGTAGAGCAAAGCTTTAAATTTATTGGAGCGGAAATTTCCACGAGCATTTTCTCCTTGCATTCCTTCCCGATATGCAACAGAAGACTGTTTTCAATGTTTTTAATCTATCGTCTATGCTTTTTAATTTTTAATTGAGTGTACCCCACCCCAGCCTCCTTCTTTGGTAAAGGAGTCACTGAGGATTTTACTCCGCTAGTCGTTGCTGACTTTAGGGGGCAGTGCTCACCTCCGTTTCAAGGCCATTTAGCCCGCGCCTGTCTGAAGGCGTTTCTGTGGTCATGTGGCCAGCAGGATGTCACAGAGCTCTGTTACTTTCCCCACTATTTATCTACTTCCACTTGCATGCTTTCAAACTGCTAGGTTGGCAGGAACTGGAATGAGGACAGGAATTCACCCCATCATGTGGCACTCGGGTCTTGAAGCCTGCGTTCTAGCTTTCCAGTAGTCCTTCTTCGACCTAATAAATATTTGATTTGATTTGGTACTTTTCTATGAATACTTTAGACCAGGGGGTGTCAAACTCAATTTCACTGAGGGCCGCATCAGCATTGCGGTTGCCCTGGGGTGTGTGTGGCCAGAGTGGGTGCAGCCTACTGGGTGGGTGTGGATATGGCCTACTGGGTGGGCATGGCCAGTTCTACATCATTTGCATCAAGGGTGCCTGTGGGGGCCTGGGCAGGAGTGGGACAGATCTGAGGGTCTCTGGCAGAAGTGACCGGGGCAAGTGCCAAGGCATGGTCCACTGGGGCAAGTGCCAAGATGGCCACCACAAAATTGTACATTGGCTCCCGGCCGGCCTGGGTCAGGGCCAAGGCAGCGGGGGCCGTTCCCTCACTGTTTCCAGGATGGCTTCGCGGGCCACATGAAACCACTTCACGGGCCGCATCCGGCCCCCCGGGCCTTGTGTTTGACATGTCTGCTTTAGACAAATCTCAGTATGCCAAACATCCACACAGGACATGAAATCAGAAAAGGAGTGATAATGTTGATCAACTGACTCTGCCTGGTAAAGCCTTTGCAAAATGTTCCTTGAAATCTACGTTGAGTTATGGCTGTGTAGTTCCATCATTTGCACTCAGAAGTAATTCTCATCTTCTGCTTGGTTCTTGATGAGGCAGTTCAAATAACGCCAAGAGTTGGCTTACCCCTACAATACCTTTAGGCATTCCTGAAAATATCCTTCTTGCTAAAGAGGTGCACCTCAGCACTTCCATTTGCAAACAATTACAAAATTAAGGGGGGAAAAATGCAACGGTCTCAGATCAAATGTTTTCATCTTTTGAAGGAAGAGAAGCTCTTGCAGCCTCTGGAGGATCTCGACTGTGGCAGCTGCCAGGAAGGTTAATGAAGAAGATTTGAATTATTTATGCGAGAATATTAAAGAGGTATTAAGCCCAAGGAGATGTCAGAAGAATACCTAGCACTGAGTGATCAAGATAAAGCTTTTCTACATATTCCATTATAGGCTGTGTAATTACTAAAACCTAAGCTGGTCCTTAGGCACATTTTTTTCCTAATATGCTTGTACACTGAAAAACAGGGGAAGCCTGGATTTCTGACTCACTACATCCTTGTGCCTTATCTTCAGTAAATGTGCTAAATAACCGAAAAAGACTATCTGGAGCAGGGGTGTCAAACTCAATTTCATTGAGGGCCGCATCAGCATTGCGGTTGCCTTCGGGGGGCCAGGTGGGTGTGGCCAAGGTGGATACGGCCTACTAGTGGGCGTGGATGGAGTGGGAGTGGCCTACTGGGTGGGCATGGCCAGCTCTACATCGTTCACGTCAAGGGTGCCTGTGGGGGCCTGGGCAGGAGTGGGACAGATCTGAGGGTCTCTGGCAGAAGGGGGTGGGACTGGGGCAAGCACCAAGGCATGATCCATTTCTTCATTCCTCACAAAGGATGACACCTCCCCAGCATGCACCCAGGGGGCGGAGCCGACGCAGCAGGGGCGGTTCCTCGCTGTTTCTAGATGGCCTTGTGGAGCTAAGACTGAATGCGTTTCAGCATAGATGGCCACCACAAAATTGTACATTGGCTCCCAGCTGGCCTGGGCCAGGGCCAAGGCAGCGGGGGCCGTTCCCTCACTGTTTCCAGGATGGCTTCACGGTCCACATGAAACCACTTCGCGGGCCGCATCTGGCCCCCAGGCCTTGTGTTTGACATGTCTGATCTGGAGGGTTGTGACCCAGAAGAGCAAACAAACTTAATCCCTACTGCCCCAGAGGGCAGGACTAAAATAGTGGGTTAAAGAAAGAAGGGAGAAAATTCAGCATACACACTGGGAGAAATTTCTTGACTGTAGAAACTATGAGAGACTCTCTTTTGCTAGAGGTGTCCAATCAGAGACTGGGTGTTGTGTAATGGACCCTGTAACTGGAGGGGTTGGACTAGATGACATTTAAGATCATTTACAATTTATGATCCAGAGGAGTCTATGGGGTGGAACAAGATGGGGGAACATCAGAATGTTACTTACAATCGGAATCTTAAAATTTAGTCCCAGATAAAATAAACATTGACACCAGAAGACTCTGGAATGGAGGGAGGTTCTGCCAGGACTTCAATACTTTCTACTCTAGTAACTTGAGTCTGGAATTATTTGCAGAGTCCATTCATTTTATGATGTTTATTCTTACTTCTTGTTAAGAAGGAGGAGTTCTCCAGCATGTAGTCTCTTAGAGCATCCCCATTCACCTGCCAAGCCCTGACTTCATCAGGGAACATCTACTTACTTCTTAGGAAAGATTCTCAGCTAAATCCCCATAGAAGGCAGAGAAGTGTCTCCTTCTCTAATGCTAAACCACCAGATAATAAATACTTGGAAGCATATTCAGAAAAAGATACAACCTCAATATCATAGGTATCTTGTCTTAAGGAGCAGAAGTCCTTGGGAATAAAATTTACTTATGAGTACAGACTTGAGCATAATATAATTTCTGACAGTTTCTTTCTACTTCTTCTGGCTTGTTTCTAAGCCTTGGTTGAAAATAAGAGAAATCAAGGTGAAAAGCTTTCAAACCTAGCTCTTGGTTGTTAGCACTATGTTTATTGCTCCTCTTTTGTCCTTGTTAACAAACTGCCTAGTTGCCTTGAACTTTCTGTGCTTGGATTTTGTTTCTCTTGATGAGTTACCCATGCCTAATTCTATAATCAAAAACAGCAAACAAAACTATTGTGCTGCTTGCCCTCCTCCTGCCATGTACATATTGCATTCCAGTGTTCTCGCTCAATTACATGTTTCGTTCTATTTCCGCATAATCTATTGTTTTCACTACAGAAAAGGACTTTCTTTGGATTGGATGGAGAGAGGAAAAAAAGGAATTGATGCAAAAAGAACAAATTAAGGGTCAGGAAGATGAACCTGAAGGAAATAGTCTGGAGAAAAAAAAATATGTATGTCTTGCTTTGTTCCAGAAATAGCTGTTTTCACACTCTTAAAGTGGGAAATTCCAATTAAACCAAATTGACTTGTAACCATGATAGTATAAATGAAGTTATACAACATACTCTTTCTATCATAAAGAGAACAAGCAATGAATCAAACAAAGGATTCAAACAACAGGGCCACATTGGTCCAGTGAACAAGGTGTTTGCCTCACAAGAGCATTCAACCAGATATTTCAATCCGGCTAAACTTTTTGGTAATCCTTGGATTGTGTGAGGAACAGGGAATTACCCAACTTTCATTAAACTTAATCTTCCAGCTCTGAATGGAACCGAAATGTGAGGATGCCTATTTCATTTCAAGAGATTAGAGAAGGTTAAATGACTGTCCAGTTAGAGAATCCAGACTCAGGAAGAAATCTACCTTTCTGAAATTGAGTCATAGAGAAAAGTGCTGGCTGGTGGTTAAGTAAGAGTCAAAAGCCATAGGCGAACATACTTTCTGTATATAATGAGATATATTGTTATTTAGTAGGAATGTAGAACTATACTTGTGCTGTATGATCCTTTTGTCAATGAAAAAAACTTAGCAAACAAATTATTAGTCCCATAATAACAACAACCTATGATAACTAATGCTCTATAATGTACAGGTAGGCCTTGACTTACAACTGTTCAATTAGTGATTGTTCAAAATTACAGCAGGACTGAAAAAAGCGACTTATGACCATTTTTCACACAACCGTCACAGCATCCCCATACAGCATCAACATTTGGATGCTTGGCAACTGAGTCATATTTAAGACGGTTGCAGTGTCCCAGGGTCATGTGATCCCCTTTTGCGACTTTCTGACAAAGCAAAGTCAATGGGGAAGCCAGCTTCGCTTAACAACTGTGTTACTAACTTAAAAACTGCAGTGATTCAGTAACAACTGTAGTAAGAAGGGGCAGAACTCACTTAAAAAATGCCTGACTTAGCAACAGAAATTTTGGGTTCAGTTGTGTTCACAAGTCGAGGACAACCTGTATGATGCAACTGAAGTTTTACTAACAATAGGCAATTAAGCTCTGCTTCAATGACTCTATGGAAGAGAAGAGCACCATCACTCTGAAATTTCTCCTAATGATTAGCTATACTTTTAAAAAATGTTTGCAGGTCTCCCCTGGAATTCCTATCCTGCCCTCTGGAGCAAGAGAGAACAAATTGCTATCATGTCTTCCCTGGGGTTTATCTTCTCTAGATTCAATTATGGGGACTTGTATTTTAGGTCTTTCACCCATTGCCTAATTCCTGATAAAAATGAATTAAGTAACAGTTTTAAGTTTCTCCAGGTTCTTTACCTGATGTGGGAATTTGCTATGTGGCAAAATGTCAGCCTGTAGTATAGTCTTTCATTACAAAATATATCTGGTGTTTGTGACTGGGCTCTGATGCCATTCAGATGGTGGTTTTTGTCAGTCAGTCAGTGGATATCTATATCAAAGTCATAAGATCCCCTATTTGCGTTTTTATGTTGAAATGAAAGTACAAATGGCAAAGTCTGCATTCTCAGGGAATCATTTACACCATCCATCACACCCATCATCGTCCATCACCCCCATCAAATGGTCATGGTCTCTGTTGGATGTAAAAATAGCTTTTAAAAATATTGCAAAAGTAGAAGACAAATATAAGGTTGCTGATTTTACTACTGGACAAAATAATAAGGTTGCTATGTCAGCCTAATTAGAAAACCTGATTCTTATTCTTTCAGTTACCGTCTATTCAATTTCACAATCCTACCTAACCTTCTCCAGCTTTTATACCATGGCTGAATCAAACTCCTACTTAAATTTGTTTTTAGCCTATGCTCTCCAATGGGCCTTTATTCTTCCTTCCAAACATGTATAACGTTGCAGATGGTATGGGAAGCTGCTGAGAAAATTCCTGCCTTGAAAAATATGGTATCATGGCATCGCCCTAGCCATCTCTAGCTTAGCATTTCAGCAAAGGAAAAATAATGGCTAGGAAGCTGCCCTCGTATACTAATAGCTCAGATTGTTTTGGAAAACAGCCAATCACACCTATTATGTCTTCAGAACACAGGAGATTAGTAATTTATTTTGTCCTTTATGTAGTACAATGACAGACATTTTTGGGGGGTTATTGTAGTCCAGGGAAAAAGAACACTGACCAATGATTATTTTTCAGTCCTATATTGATCTGGAGGGATCATTAAATAGTTCATGGCGTTCCCTGACTATACTTGGTATTCAGGATCGATAGGAATGAAAAAAAGTTTGCAAAACTGACTTCCAAGAACTTTGGGTTGATTTAGATTTATGGACAGTGCCCTGAATGTACTGCAGTTCATGATATAATCACGTACCCAGCAAATCTGCAGCTTTCTTGTTCTATTCTATCCAAGAGAAGACATAATGAAGCAGCTCTTTTCATGGGTTTATTTATTAATAAGAATACTACCATTGGGAAAAAAAAGCTTTGTCCTTAGATATTATTTGGAAAGGGATTTTGAAAGTTTGTCATTCTAATTGCCCTGTCCATAGGTTGGCTGGAGACTTTTAAAAGATGATCTCTGACAAGCTAATGGCCAGCCTTACCCAGCAGATCTTTTTGAGCAGGAAAATTTTTCCCACTGCAGCTATTTTAATAACAACATTTAAAATTGTGTCTAAAAATAAGAATAATAAAAATGATCAGGTTGAAAAAAGTACTAGAAAAGAAAAAGTTTGTCCTTTCACAGTTCCAAACAATTGACTGATGTCTGAGACTTTAATCATCCCTTGAACTGGACCCCAGGTTTGGAGAAGAGAATCTGAGAGCATTGTGTGAACAAGGTGCTTTGTGTAAAATGGGCAGGACAACAGCTTGAAAGCCAATTATCCCAATGCTTCACGGTCAAGACTTTTTATTCAGTCTATTTTATTATTTTATTTTGTCTCAAGGAAACACAAAAAGTTGTACGGCTACTGGGAAAATGAGCAAGAACCTTGCTGAGAATGTGAACTTGAGTTCTTAGTTTTGAACCAGGTGTGGTTATAATTAAATAATTGTATTAAAAGAACTTTTAAGGCGAGGGGATGGAATACCTGCAGTTCTGCACTGTTTCGTTATCTTGTTAGCGATCAAAGTGTTTCTTTTAAAGCTGGATGAGAAAACGAGGAACAAGAGAAACTAACATGTGGGTTGAAAGGAAAAATGTTTGTATATGACAGGAGCCTTCAAACTTGGCCCTGTGCCTGGCTGAGGAATTCTGGGAGTTGAAGTCCACAAGTCATAAAAGGGCCAAGTTTGAAGACCCCTGGTATATGAGCTGCTCCTTTGGTTTAAGGAAACTTATGGATATTAAACAATTGATATTAATTATCATTAAATTCAGCAGATTTAAGTCCCTGAATCAAGCATGTGCACAATTTAAATTAAAGAGATAAAAAAATCCTTATTACAGTATATTTGCAATACTTTCCTACTGATTCTCTTCAGACTATTTCCTTTCAAATACTATGCTTGTAAGAGAGACCCGGAAAATAGAAAATAGACATTGAACTTCTGCAGTCCAATCACGTGTTTCTCTGAAATTTTCACAAGTCAATCCATCAATCTTTATAATGGGCACAAACCAGCATAGCACACAAATAAAGATTAAAACTATCTTGTGTTAGCCTGAGAATCCATGGCTACAGTATATTTAACTCTCCTCCAACTCTTTTAACACCATCCCCAAGTTATTAACCACATGATAAATAAGCATATCATATTTAACATAAACTTTAGATTCTTTTCCTTTTGGAAATATGGCCTTTGGCATGTCACTCAAAGGTCAAGTGGAAGGATCAATGCAAAGATCACTACGGTGTGATATTTTAAGTAGGTTGAGAGTCGCAACGATATTAAGGCATCATTTAGTCTTAAAAAAATCAATATTACAAAGCATTGATGGAACAGAAAACCACCTGCTATAGTCCCTATCTGTAACATAGAAGTTGACAAGTCTGAATGGGTAGCGTCCAACCATTTTTCAATTCCTTGCTATGGACCTATAAATTAAAGCTGGGGAAAGTCCCCAGTTTGGGAAAAAAAAATAATTGGCCTATGTATGAAAACATGACAGTTTATATTAAGGCAAAGGTTAAAAACTTGCTGTTTTCCAGATGATGCTCTCCGGTCCAGCCAGCATAGCCAAAGGACAGGAGGCAAAACCAGTACATTACAGTCTTCGACTTACAACATTCATTTAGGGACCGTTCAAAGTTACAACATGACTTATGATCATTTTTCACACGATTGTTGCTGCATCCCCATGGTCCCGTGATCGAGATTCAGACAGCTGGCAACTTACTCATATTTATGACGGTGGCAGTTTCCCAGGATCACGTGATCATCTTTTGCGAAGTCAAACCAGATTCACTTATCAGCTATGTTACTAATGTAACAACTGCAGTGGTTATAATTGTGGTAAAAAAGTTGTAAAGTGGGGCAAAACTTACTTAACAAATGTCTTATTTAGCAACACACATTTGGGACCTAGTGGTTGTTATAAGTCAAGGACTACCTGTAACAACTAAAGGAAGACAGTCTATCCCCTTTCCTAGATCATAATTTCTTTTCTTGTTGGGAAGTTGTTTAAGAATTGAAATCACATCTTATTCGGAACAGCATTTACCATTTCATTGTAGCTAAACACTTTGAGTTATACCATTATAACTCAGGATTTATGAATTCTCAAATGCAGCAGTATCTGCCTGGCAAGGCTTTAATGCTAAACTTATCACCTGTAGTGTATTTCCAAATCATTTGACGGAAATTGTGCTGTAGTGTGATATAACTGAGGCAACTTGATCACAATGAGGGGAAAAAAGATGGATTGTAAGAGGTGCTTTTCTGACACAGTTTATGAAATAAGGGATGCATATTATATTCAAATAATGACAATTTATTAAATTTGTATCGTGCCCGACTCTAATAATAATAAAGCTGTTTTTCTGGAGGAAAAAGTATGGAAGGCTATATATCAAGGATAGATAAACACTGACAATCGCATCTGGAAATGGCTGGAAATCAGATCTTCTTTACTTTATGTATATGAAATGACTAGAATAATATGGAAAATTAGGTGAGGTCAATCTGTGAACATGCAAGAAGCTCACTTTTTTTCCCCTATTCTTTTTTGGTTAGAGTTTTAAGATTACACATAGTCCTTAACTTACAACCACAACTGGGATAAGAAATTGCATTGCTAAGCAAGGTAATTGTTAAGTGAATCACACCCAATTTTGCAATGTTTTTCAACATGATTGTTAAGCGAATCACAGCAATCAGGAAGCATATCTAGGTTGTCCCATTAAGTTTGCTCATCAGAATCCAGCTGGAAAGATCACACATGGTGACCACATGACCCTGGGATGCTGCAACCATTGTTAATTCATTCTGGTTGCCAACTGCCCGAATTTTGACCATGTGATCATGAGGGAGGCTGCCACAATTGTTAGCGTGAGTATTCTTGTAAATCATTTTTTTAGAGCCATTGTAACTTCAAATAATTGCTAAACAAATTGTTGTAAGTTGAGGAATATCTGTATACCTTTGTTTCAACACTTGATTAAACACCTTTTACTTGTTGCCCTATAATGTTGGGAGTGTTTCCTTTCTGCTTCAAAATAATGGGAGTTATTGCCATTCAATTTTTACAGTCATGTTGCAAGAGAAGTCCACACACACACACACACACACACACACACAAAATAAGCCTGGGGGCATTGGCATCTGGTGTAGGAAATGTGGTTTCTCTACCCTTGACATAAATCTTTGCCATCAAAAATATCTCCATTGAATTCAACAGGATTTAATCTGGAACAGATACTCATTGGGAATGAAATTAAAATAACACAAGATAAATTTACTGAGAATTGGCTGATGTTCATTCAGGATAAAGGAAGGGAATCTTTTGACAGCAGGCAACTTTTCTCTTTGTTCTGTTTCATTATTACTGTAATTACCCTTTTACTTCTGAACAAAAGTATTTATTTAAAAAAAAAACATCCAGTAGCAAAGATGAAATGAACATTGAGTCACCGCAGTTAGCTTTGATCATAAGCTTATATATTGGTTTCTTTCTCATCCTTCTCTTCCTCATCTCTTCTACTTTGCCTTGCCCCTAAGTCATCATTAAAAAAAATGGGCATGGGATTTAGAAATCATGACTTATTAAACTGCCAGTTGTTTATTTTAAAAAGGTTCACTGGAGATGCAGCTTTACTGAACTTCTCAGGAACTTAAATTAAAATCAATGAGAAGTGTATGACTAACATCCCCAATGGAATTCTTGGAGAACCTAAGGGTTATTTTAATTTGCTAATAACTGGACTGCTTTGTCCCACTTTAAGGAGAAGCTGTAGCATCTGCTGACTTTGGTAACTTAAAGTTTTAGCATTATTATTATTGTTGTTGTTATTGTTATATTATTATTATTATTATTATTATTATTAATTATTATTATTATTATTATTATTATTATTATTATTATTATTATTATTATTATTATTATTATTACTATTCTTTTATTCATTAAACATGAACCTCAGCCAACTGAACATTCAAATTGGCTGGTGCTGTTGGTTGACATGGGTTGCTACCAGCATCCTAGGTATCAACCAGGTATCTCCTTAAAATATAAGATGTTCAGAGTAGCGCAGTTTTTTGTAACATTGCTGGAGTTTTATTGCAGGAAGCTGCAATTTCTTGATGTATTTTGCAAAGTTTTTGGACATACAGTAGTTCCCAGTGCCCCGATTACAATGGGTACCACTGTTACACGTTTCATCCATAATCGCGCAGTTTCGATGGCCAGGTTGCGATATTTCATAATTTTTTTCCAGTTCTTTTTCTTCGACTCTGACATCTCTGGTACAGCGATATCAATCAGCTGTACGCTTCAGTTCTCTACAACTGCGATATCCGGCGTATTGTGTTCCAAATGTGATCTGTCTGTATTATTATTATTATTATTATTATTATTATTATTATTATTATTATTATTATTATTATTATTATTATTATTATTATTATTATTATTATTATTATTCAGGGTATCTCTCTGCTGCTCTTGTGATATCATTTATCAGTTAATGGTGATATAGCTCCTTGTACCCATGTATGGAATCTTTCAGCTCCTGAATGAAGGCAAATATACGTGCCCCAGGATAATGTTGTAGGATTCAATCTGGGTTGGTCACCAGGACTAGAGATTTAGTCTTCCAAGCTTTTGGACTCATGCTGGAACCCATCCTCAGGAACTTTTCTACAGCAGAATTGGGGGCAAGGGCTTGGCAGCACCAGGAAACAAGAGCCAACAACTTAATAGCTGGCTATCAACACCCCAATCAACAATGAAAAAGCCACATGCAGCCATACAAACACACAGAATAGCCTAAAGCACACACACTCTGCTGTAGAAAAGTTCCTGAGGATGGGCTCCAGCACAAGACCAGTGACTGACCCAGGTTGGATGCTGCCATCTTTCAGCTTTATATTTTAAAAGGTTCTTGCGTTTTGTTTCCTTCCAAATAAACATGATTTGGATATAACCTACAACGGGTATGTATACCCATCAAAGAGAAGAGGTTTCTTTTGATAATGCTTCAAGGAAAACATTGAACCATCTCTGTGAATCATTGTGCTCTCCCCGAGATCTCAACGTCTTAAAAGTAAAGTAGAAACACTGCTCGTTTCAGGACAATCTGTGACAAGCAGTTCTACAGAAGACGCTTCTGTATTGTACTGGATATCCATAGAGGTTTCTAGGCACTGGATGCATTAGAGGAAACAGTCTAGAGAAAACACCAGTTGTTGAGATGAATAGCCTTGGCCTTTATGCCGTGTCATTTCTATGGTCTAAAGTGCTTCATGGAAATAAATGGTGTCTGTCCATAATAGCTACATGAACCAAGCAAGGAGTTGATGAAACCCATTTATTCTGAGTACAGGAATTGAATATGTGCTTAAATCTCCTTCACTAGATTTTAAAGGTGGTGGCTTGAACTTGAACATTATTCCGAACTCACATTAGTGTATGAAATTTGGGGGCAGCACTTGAGATGTTATGCTTCATCAGAGTTATTGCTCAATCGTAGTCTAGCCTGACTTTCGTGTTATTTTCATTATCATAACCTGGCAAATGGATCTGCAAGCCTCAATCCCATTGACACCGAAAGCCTCAAGCACAGTATGTTATATCGGTGAAGGGAAATTATTAAAATGTTTCTAGGAGCTTTTGCAAGAGGGATGATGGGAGAGAGATGATAATAGCCCTGTCCATTCATAAAATAACATGGTAGAGCTTCTAAAGTAGTGCTTCAATAGAATACCTGTGGTCTACTCTTCAGCCTACCTTATAAAGACTGAGGTAGAACTGAGGTTAGAGATGGCCAGTATGCAAACATACAACTTCAAGGTGCCTTTGAGGCCAATATGTTTCAGCTCAAGAATCTGTGAATGTCCTAGCTTCTTTTCACTACAGTAGACAAGTATCTGCTGCGTGTGACTTCATTCTTGTCTGTAGTCAAGATTCAAGCTGAACCATGTCTGTGACTCTTCTGTCAAGTCTTATGAGGAGTCCAGTTAAACTATGAAGTATCAACAGTTCTGTGGTTTACTGCCCAGTCCAAGTCATGGCAGAATGATACTGGCTCCAGGTAATCTCTATTTGCCTTTGCCTTTGTGAGTGTGTGTGATGGGCACTTTTAGAAACAAGCTACCCAAGAAAGCTAAGTTGGCTTCATGGTTTCAATGGTTCCATAACATTATAAAGATTAATCTTCCCTGATTGTTCTCTAACTTTGGTTTTACTGTTCTTCAGTAACCCTTAGATGTGGGGCCACATCTTGCTAGTAGTTTAATGACAGATAAAACAATGCCTAATTTTCATATAAGAATTTAACCTTCATTTCTTACCATTCAGTGCCAAGATAGTGGTAGGCAAATGGTAAAGGCATTACAGGATGGGAAGAAAGTGTCTGGTCCTAGAATTGGAATCTTCCCTGGTGCTGCAGCAGAACTGTGGAAGCAATATGGTACCGGCACATCACTGATAATGCCATTGCCCATCATGGGCATCAAGGCATTTGGTAACAAGTTGCACATTATGCTGTCATTGCTGTCTAACAGTGACACTGTAGAGTATGCCAATAATGATACTGCAATCTAACAGGCTACTCATATCTCTTCATTGTGAACAAGGCTTTTAAGGTAGGTAGCTAAATAAGTGGTAGGTAGAGAGACATACCAAATAGACAGAACTGGAGGAAAACTGCTGCTGATGTATTTGCTATGGGACAGATTCTTTCCAAACCTTTTGTTCAGCCATCAACAGGTTCATAGAGGTAAACAACATCTACACACCATTCAAAAGAGAGAATTAGAAAAACTAAAAAAGGAAACGAAGAGAGTAATACACCTATTCACCAGCAGTAAATGCCAGGATTAATTGTACACCAACAACCAGGGTGGAAACACACCAATCAAGGAACTACCATCTCAGACAAAACAACCAAACAGTAAATAACATCCACCGAGAATACTCCCACCAACAGGGACAGTGCAAGCCACTTGATTATAAACAGGGAATGTATAAACTACATTCACTTCTAGCATAGATACTGTTAGTTGTGTAATGAAATAATTGCAAGAAAACAACCAAGCTCAGAGAGCACCAAGGACCCCACATTTTCTTTATCCACTTCTTGTTGATAAACATTCATTTAGCTTTTAAAAGTTTGTTTTTCATTCCGACATTGCCATAATATTGATTCATTATACATGTATCAACAGAAACAACCAACTTAAAATCAATTTTAGTGTGGGCATATTGGCATCCCAAACCAATTTGGAAAAGCTGATTCTTGTTTTGTTTATTTTTTCCTATAGGATTAAGCAGGATAAATCTTCTTTTCTTTAGCATCCCTGTGGGACATACTTTAAAACCAGCATTGATCCAAACTCTATCAAAAATACACTGAATCCTGAGATTTAGCTCCTGATGAGGCATCTACTGTAACTAAATGCTGAGATCTGTTGCTTGCATGTCACAACTCTCTGCTTTTTTCTAAAGTCTGTCTTTTGTTCCTTAGAATAAATCTGTAATTTTCAGAAGGCATCCATAATGAAGTCAAGCTAAACATTATTTTCAAATATTGGAAGTTATTAAATATTGTGATATTAACCAAGAAAATGGAAGCCTAACTGATGCATTTGCAGAAAGAAAAGTAGAGAACTAAATACTTTTTAACTTTGCTGTTAAAATTTAAGATTGCTAGAATCCACATATTGTGCTATATGATAATGTTGTGTGTTTTGGACTGATCACGGTTTGTGCAATCAGCCCATTGGACTTGAGAATTGTGGTTTGTAAGTAAAATAGATGACCGTAGTTTATTATTTTAACTGTGGTTCAAATAAGCCATGGTTTAGTGCAATTCATGAGCTGAGCCATAAATCCAAACTGGCTTCTTATGTAGGTAATATAAACAAAGAATTTAGTACTTCCTGAATTAATACAAAATATTTCCTGGGTTAAATGATGGATTCTTTTTCAAACAGCCCAAAACTTTGCTATAATGGCAAAAACGGGAGGGATGAGGCAGCCAGTATATTTAATATAAAGCCCCAGGCTCAGTCTTGACATCTTTTATCAAAAAGATCTAGAATATCATACAAAATGTCAAATGTGGGTTAATGCTAAATAAAGGCAAAACACTGGGCAATAAATCTAACTTTATATTGATGCTAATGAGATCTGACCAGAAAAGAGCTCCTGATATTTTGGTTGTTGAAAATGCCAGTCCTTTGCATAGTGCTTTAAAAAAAAATCCTGGGGATAATGGAGAAATAGAAAGAATTTAGCAACATTATCTGTCTATATCTCATCTATCTGTCTATCCATCCATCCTTCACCTGTCCACCTACCTTATCTATCTATCTATCTATCTATCTATCTATCTATCTATCTATCTATCTATCTATCTATCTATCTATCTATCTATCTATCTATCTATCTATCTATCTATCTATCTATCTATCTATCTATCTATCTATCTATCTATCTATTTCATCCACTGAAGAAAGTTTTCTAAAATGATACATTCAGAAAATATTCATAGCATACGGGGTACTCCAACAAAATGATGGAAGTTTGGGACAAAAAGAAGGAAATTATTTTTTCACAGAGCGTCTAGTAAAACATTTGTTGCAACAAAGTATCTTGATGAACATTTACCCAGATGGCTTAAATTCAAATTTACATTTGAGGAAAGCAATTGGCTCAGAGTTCTTATTTCTACTGGTCTCATCTATTGGAACCATGACAGAAGGTTTAATAGAGGACAAGTTTATCAATGCCAAGTTGGAACAAATTTTGCTCCCAAAATTAGATTGATATCCAGAGCATGGCAGCTGTATTGTTGACTACATACAAGTCTTTGATCTCTTCTCTCACAGATCTTATTTTTCAAAGTTAAACAATCCAGAACCTAGGGGAACAAATCATCTCTCCTGTTTAAGCCATTTTCTAATGTGGAATGGATAGCCACATTCATAAACTTGTCACATAAAGAAGCATTATATTCAAGGCACATTGGTAAGAAGCCCTATCACATTAAATGATTATTTGCACATGCCAATGAGCACTACCACTACACTGATGTTTCTCAACTTTGGTGACTGTCAGATTTGTAGATTTCAGCTCCCAGAATTCCTCAGGCAGCAGAATTCTGGGAGTTGAAGACCACCCATCTTAAAGCCATAAACATTGAGAAACACAGCACTATAGGTAGAAGATCCATATTGGCTCAAGAAGACTGCTGGTCAATGGAATTGGTTAAGGCATTTCAAAAACAAGAGTCAAAATGTCAAATCTTACCTTCGATCTACACTAACTACAAATAAACCAATAATTTAGCCAGCTGCACAATTAATGTTGCCCATGAGAGATGATATAGGGTTTTTGCTATTTAACACTAAAACCCAAACTCTCTGGATAGGTGCCCATCTTTGCGGTAGACCCAACGGTTTTTTCCCATTAAAATTCTAGGTCGCATGAAATGCCCCTTGTGTTGTGTTGCTGAAGCAGTACCATATGTTTGTACGGCACAAGATGCCAAAGCATGACCCCCCAAAGAAAAGTAAGCAAACTCTTAGAAAACCCTCAAGAAACAGCTTCTCACTCCTCACCACTTCTAGCGCTGTATGAAAAGACCACCATCCAGAAAGGCAAACACAAACAGCTGGATCAAAACATTTTGCAAAAAAGCAACAACAATTGCTCCATCCTTCCTCTGTTCCAGGTCAAAATGGACGTATCCAAAGGCCAGCCAAGGGTACTTTGGCATCTGAGATGGAAAATTCTGTTTTCCTAACTTGCAAGAAGCATATAATATGGAACTATATTTTTTTTCTGCCAGTTTGTAACACCCCAAATTGGCTGCCAAAACTAATTATCTTCCTTTTCTGAATGATTGGGTGGGGTCTGCTTTTGCTGAAAAGCAATTAGTTTATCTGTTTTTCCTCCTCTGAGGGAGAAAAATGTGGTTTTGTACAAAGATGATTTTTTTTTCAGGTATTTTGAACGGTCAGATTTTGTTTTGTTTTTCTTACTAAACAAGTGCTTGAAACTTTAACAAGTCCAGGGAAATCAGTGCTGAAATAGTCTACTATTTGTCTTATAATTACATTAAGTACATGCAAGAAAATAAGAGCTAGAGCAGACACTTGGCAATGCCCAAATGCATCTGTAAAGAATCATAAGGGAATGAAGACTTCTTCAACTGAATGAAGACCCTGCGAAGTCATTATGGATTAATAATGACTGTGGTGGCAAATCTTGGTACTGTTCCTCTATTCTAAGCAATAGCATATTGGGTTGGACTAGAAGACCTTCAGGGTCCCTTCCAACTCTATTATTCCACTATTCTGTGCTTGGAACCTGGTGTCTTGTTGGTACTGTGAGGACCCAGAAAGACATATCTACCGGATTATTAATTGAAAAGAGTCATATGGCGACCCCTTTAAGCAATTCTGGGTGACTCACCATAATAAAACCAACAAAAAATGACCATCATAAGACAATCAAAACAATGAAACTGTAAAGCAAAACACCTTGTCTTCTAATGGTCTTCCTTGGAATGACTCACAGCAGACTCAGCTACCCTCCTTCCATATCCTTCTTGTACAATCCTAGCACTCCAGTAAAAATTCAGGTCTTAATAGCCTTCTGAAAGACAGATGGGGGTCTGTCTAATCATTGGTGGGAGGGTGTTACACCAGGTAGGGGGAGACCCAGAAAAGGCACGAGGTCCCACTAGACAGCAAGATGCAGGTAGAGAACCTGGAGCAGGGCCCGCTCTATCTGAGCTAGTGGGATGGGCAGACATTCTTACAGAGAGACTGCCCTACAACAATTTCATGGTTTTACAATGTGATAAAAAAAAAACCAGCACCTTGAACTGCATTCCAATTCACCTGACTCTTGTAGGAAATAGAGCACCTGCTTACAGAATAAGGTTACAATTCTCCTGCAAAGATTAGGCAGTGTTGTTTTTTTTAAAAAAAATCCCAAGCTCCATCTTTCTCAATTATTGTTAGTGATTTTTGAAACCATCTTCACATTTAGAAATGTTTGGCTGTTGGGAGGGGAAAAACTCCTTTCAGGACAATATGTTTTTTTAAGAGCCTATTTACTTCATGATCCTTGTCAAAATGTCCCTGTAAATTAAGATCCTTGTTTCGAAGCTTTTGTGTTCTTGATAACACCCCCCCCCTTTATCAATTAAAAGACCATAAAGACATAGATAAACATTAGTGCATCGCAGGAGCCACTGTAATGAGATAAAATACTTGTTCTGTGGCAGAGCTATTTTGTTATCTTTCAATAACAATCCACATATTTAAGGCTGCTCCATTGTCTTGGCTTGGTGCCGGGCTAAATTGGATCTGGCTTAGAGACCCACCCACAATGCATTTGCGCAGCTCTGTTGTCAGGGCGAGTTCATTTTGACCAATATAGTTGCCAGCTGTGGGGAGGTTTCATTGAGTGTTTGGACTGTTCAACCCAGCCAAGCCCATCTGAATGTACTTTCGTTGCCAACACCAGGTTTAGAAGCAGCCAATGATTTTGTGGAGAACAGCCAAACTGAAAGAAGAGCAGTGGGGGAAAGGAGAAGAAAGATGTGTTTTATAAATTGTGGATCCTTCAACATAGGAAGAGAGGAGTTTTAAAGAATGCATCCAAGTTTAAAAAAAAAATCTTTTGGACTGACATACTTCCATTTCAGATTAAATAAAATATTAAAATAATAGAGTTGGAAGCAGTGATTTAATACTGAATCCAATTCCCTGTTCGGTGCAGGAATTTAAGTTGATGAATCTTTGACAGATGGTTGTCTAGCCTCTACTTGGACCCAGAAAAGGAAGCTCACCACTTTTCTGAAAAATTGGTTCCAATGTTGAAATTTGTTCCAAATCTTTCTACTAAGATTTACTTCCTTCCAATATTCAAATAGAATTAGCTTCCCATGACTTAAAACCGTGAGTCTATAATCTGAATTGGTAGAAAAAAAAAGTTCTTATTAGTCTTCTTTGTGAAATGTGAATAGTTCTGTCTTCAACTTTGTCTGCTTAAGGTTAAATACTCCCAGTTCCTTCAGTATGGTTTTACAGAATTTAATTTCTAGTATATTGATAATTGGTTTTTTTTGGGGGGGAACCTATTTAAGTTTCTCTGAATCCTTGTTAAAGCACAATGCCCAGAAGTGAAATAATAATAAAAAAATGGTTGGTCTAACAAAGGCAATGGAGGAAAAAAAGAGAAACAAATTCATTTCTTGATTTGTTAGCTATACATCTTTTGTTGCAGTCTAAAAGTGTGGTTAGCTTTTAAGTGGTTGGGTCATGCTCTTCTCTTATGATCAACTTGTAATTAATAACTATCCCAAGGTCTTGCTAGTTAGTGCTATTGTCAAGTCACTGTTTTCTCTACTTAGACTATGCATTTGACTTCTGCTTCCTAACGAAGCATTTATCTGCCATTTCAACAGTTCTCCAAGATTTTTTGACAAGTAAAAGAACTGAAAAGAGCACCAGGAGCGACTTCAGTATCCTAGCATACAATTCATCCTGTTTCTGGAAATTTCACTCAAAGTAAAAAGGCATTTTTGGCTTTATTTTTGTATCACTTTCATACTTCTGTCCTATATTTTCACCATGTTTTTTCACAATCGTCTGACGGAATCCATCTCTTTTGTTGAGCAAAAATAAAGGAGTTGAATAGATGTGCCTTTTCTTTCTAGCATTAGCAAGAAGCTTTTTCTTTTCCATTTTTTAAACTTTAATTGCTTACTGAACTCATACTCAAGCTTCCGAATACTGCATTCAATATTTAATTATATACATTGGTTATATATATGTGTTTGAATAAAAGAGTCTTTTGACATTTTAACAATTGGAAGATTATTACAATATAGTGACATTACTTTGGTGTTATATACAGTAGGCATATAATGAATGTAATGTATGATTAATAAAGTCATAAATGCATTTTTAGGGTGCTGTAAGGCTGCTCTGTTATCAAATACATATCTCTATATTTATATCTATATGCTTGTCATCTTGTCTGTCTGCTGTATATTTTTCAATATTCTAGTGTGGGGTCTTTTCAAAATTGTTCTTGCAAAGAATTACTGTAGTTTATGTTTGCTTTAAATTTTATTTTAGTCATCTTTCACTGGGTGGTAAGTTTAAAATTATGGATTCTTCTAGAAATGTGCTAAATTGGGTAGCAGGTGAGAAATATCTGAAATAAACATGATTAATCATCTGATTTGAATATAATGTGGGTTAGATGAGCTTCAATCAGTGAGCCATTGTGTTAAATATGTTCATTTGCTGGTTTGGGGAAGATTTACTCTTATCTAGTTTCTCACGAGCTGAAATCAGTGAGTTGATTGAATATTGGACAAACTACATTGTCTGAGAGGGAGTTGCAGTTCCAAAGTCCTGGATGACCATGGGTTACTTTTGTATGCAAATTGTTTTGTTAGAAGAACTTTGCAGCCCAGAAATAATGAGAAGCATTAATCAATCAATCAATCAATCAATCAATGATCTGAAAAGGATTGCCTGCCATGATTCAAATTGGGTCATTTATTAAGACAGAGATTCAAGCAACATTGCCTATTAAATATAGGCCTGGAAAATAGATGTTTGTGATTTTATGTTAGTTCTTTTTTCTTTTCTTTCTGCTTTGCGGTTAGGATTGACATTGCCTGGACAAGTCCCTATAGTTTTCCTGCCAAGATTTCAGAAGTGCTTTGCTATTGCCTTCTTCTTAGGGCTGAGGGTGACTGGCCTGAGATCACCCGGCTGGGTTCATTTATAAAGAAAGACTAGAAATCAATCACTGTTGCTGGTTTCTAGTCTTGTATCTTAATCAGTAGACCAAACTGTTGCATATAGTTTTATTAGTGATATTTAACTTTGATGTTAATCAATTTTCATTTTTGTTATGGTCTTACTACATCTGTCCATAATGAGGGAATGGTCCTTGATTACCATTCAAAAGCAATGGAAAGCCTTCATCTCAGAAATCTATTCATTCTGTCTTTCTTTTGTCTGTCTGTCTGTCTGTCTGTCTGTCTGTCTGTCTGTCTGTCTATCNTTTAACTGGTTCTTCGGTCTCAGGACTGTCCATTTAAACAGCCAGGGACTGTGAAGTAATTAATATGGGGACAATAGAGCTGCTTTAAAAAAAAGCTCCCTTTTTTTGTACCTGAATTACCAGAAGTTTAAGAATCACTATGCTTGCCACTTTGGATAAACAGTTTTCTTAAGACATGGCTTATTTGCAAGAATAAAAAGCTATAATCCTGTTTTCGAATCGGAAGGACTACTGTTTGTTGGCGGCACTGAATCAAATGTCCAGTTCTTTCCCCTTGGCTGTCTGTTGCAATGGGACTTCCAATGCTGCAAACTTGAACCAGGACAAAATTGTATGATTTAAAGAACTTAGCTGATTAAAGAACATTTAAAAAAACAACTACGAATAGATATTGTGATGTGTTATTTGAGAATTACAGTAAGTCCCGGCAGGAGTTATTAGGGGTTATTAATTAAAAAAAAAAAGTCTGAACCCAGTATTGTCTGTTGCTTCCATGACATGATATCTTGAGATATGCCCACTAGATGGTATTTTTTTTGTTCCCTCTTCTTGACAAAATCCTTAGATAAAAATTCCCCAGACATTTCCCAGACAGCTCTTCTACACTTCTTGAATGTTTGTAGATTTAAGTGTCACAAAGCATTTTCAGCTATATTTAATAGAGTGCTTTAAGTTGAAGAGAAGACATTTTCAGAGATTTATTTTTTAGAAAAGGTCAGTATATACAGTAAATGGTCCAAGGCAGGATTTGAAGACACAATAAACCATGTCACAACAAAAAGAATAGTTGGAAATAATTCCGACTTTCCTAATTCTGTAGTTTGTTCTTGGAGATGGGCAACAGTCTTCTGCAGGCTGCATGTGACAAACAGTGTAATGACTTGTCTTCAGAAGTTGTGGGTGATCCAAAACTGGAAGTTTTCAAGAAGAGACTGGACAACCATTTGTCTGAAATGGTATAGGGCTTCCTGCCTGAGCTGGGAGCTGAACTGGAAGATCTCCAAGGTCCCTTCCAAATCTGTTATTCTGTTATTCAGTCTTCCATTTTTGCAGCCCTTAAAGTCTTTTGTAGACCAGTGTTTCTGAATTTTGGCAGCTTGAAAATGTGTGGACTTCCATCTCTCAGAATTCTGAGAGTTGAAACCCACACATCTTCAAGTTGCCAAGGTTGAGAATCACTGCCTTAGAGATGAAACTGAATGCCATTCCACACCAAGTAATAATGCCAATTTGTCTTAATTTGTAATTCACCACCCAGAAATATTAAAGATGGGGATCCACCTAATGGATAGCTAAGTCTCAGCAATGAGATTCTACTAGTGCTGTAGAATTTTTGTTTTCATGATGATGCTCCTGAGCATATCTTTTATGAATGTACATTTTACTGTGAAGGGATACTGACCTGGTTTCTATTGCTTTAATTATGGGAACATTTTGCATCTGTTATTTGTTAAGTCTAATTTGGGCCCAAGATGCTGTTTCTTTTCTACAATGCAGAGTGGGAAGGAAGGATAATTAAAAGTTAATGTCTTCTTTTTGGCATCTCTGTTGTTACTCTGACTTACATCTTGACTTCCGTGTCCTCCTTTTTTCTTTTTCAGAAAGTCTTGGGTGATTAAATGCATATATGTGCATAAACACAAGCTTTACTGGAACTGTTAATTTGCTCAAATGGATAGAATATGGTACTTTAACTGGCAACAAGCTTCCAAAGGTTAAAGGTAAGATGCTGTATTCCAAAAGCTTCCACTAGTCAATCTCTGTACAGCTGTAAAATAGTAGAACATTCTGAACCTATTGCAGCTTTGTTCAAGCTGCCTTCCAGATTGGTTAGATTATAATTGTGACATTGCCAAGAATGCCTGATGCATGAAATGTTGGTCCTTTATATCTGGGGAGCAAGGAGAGTGACAGAAAAGTTTGCTTCTTAACTGCCAAAGAGAAGAGAAGAAACACAACACTAAACAGTGCAAAGAGCAAGAAAGATGTTTAGGGGACAAGAGGCTAAAGTGTATGATGAATGGTTGAGGGAACTGGGTATGTCTAACCTTAAGAGAAGGGGTGACATGAAAGCAGTCTTCTAATAATTGAGGGGTTGTCACAGAGAGGAGTGGGGGGTCAACCAATTCTCCAAAGCACCTGAGGGCAGGACATGAAGTGAACAGAGGGAAGATCATTAAAGAGAGATCAAACATAGAACTAAGGAGAAATTTCCTGACAGCGAGAACACTTAATCAATGGATTGGCTTGCCTCCAAAGGTTGTGGGTGCTCCATCACTGGAAGATTTTAAGAAGAGACTGAATAGCCATTTATCTGGAATGGTATAGGATCTCCCTGCTTGAACAGGGGATTGGTCTAGACCAGGGGTCTTCAAACTTGGCCCTTTTATGACTTGTGGACTTCAACTCCCAGAATTCCTCAGCCAGCATGCCTGACTGAGGCATTCTGAGAGTTGAAGTCCACAAGTCATAAAAGGGCCAAGTTTGAAGACCACTGGTCTAGAAGATTCCCTTCCAACTCTGTTATTCTATATTCTGTAAAAGAAGGGAATTTGGCTAGTATGATCCTGAGAGATGAAAGCTTCAAAGTGGGGGTGATCCCCAGATTGTCCAGCTCTCTCCCTCTGAATGCCTCTCTCTCTTTTTTTTCTTTAGCTCTTTCTTTAGCTTTTTCTTTAGCCCCCCCCCCCTTGGTTCTTTTACTGGTTCTCCTCTATAATGGTATGTGGGAAAGAACTTGGAGACTGGGCCAAGAGATGTTGCCAAGGGAATGGTCAGATAAGAGACAGCATAGTCTGCAGATGGAGAGTGGATGGGGTAAGAAGCTCAAAGGAGACTTTTCCTAGTTCCTTGGGCTATAAAAAGATGAGGGAGAGGAAAAAATGTACTTTCAAACTTTAAAATTCGAAACATTGGTTTACAATAAAGTAGAATTAGCTCAGATGGTGATGATTCCTGGTGAAGCTGACCTCAATTTTTGAAGGTACAATTCTCTCCACATCTCTTTAGAGCCTGAGAAACTGGGGTGTGTCGGTGGAGGGTCTCTTCTGAGGCTCTTCTTAGCTTCCTTTGAACCCCCCACCCACTATCCCAACTGCTGGATCATGCTATCTCTTACCTGACCGTTTCCATGGCAGAGTCTCTCTTCCCAGTCTTCCAAAGTCTTTCCAACATGAGCATGCTTGCCACAAACCTCCTTAGATACTTTTAACATTATATCCTCATTTGAACCTAGATGCCTGTAGTAAGATTCAGGCAACTCTGACATTATCATGCGGTATTTAGCAGACTGGTTTATATCGTTTCATTGTCAAGACCAATGAGGTTCTGCTTGATAGCGGCTTCGATTCTGCTCAAAATGTCCTTGACTGTTCATAATCTCATTTCTGGCAGCTAAATGACAGGCTTTGTGAAATTTCTTAAAGAAGGATAAAAAAACCCTGCCAAAAAGGCAAGTGATTGTACCTTTCAATCAAGAGCTAATGCAAACTGGAGCAATTTGAATCACAGATCAATAAACCCCATTTGGTAGTCAAACAGATAGATATTTGTTTTAATGTGTGTTGAGTATCCACAAACTTAAATAATCTCATATTAAGGACATCTGCAAAATCACAAATGGCTCAGTAGAGCACATTATTATGCCCATGTTGCTAATGGCATAATAATTATTGCTTCTAGCTACTAAAGTCCATAAACATTAAAAAAAAAACATTAACTTCATCATTTTTTTAAAAAAGGATTTTTTAATTATATCAGATCTTTATTATATTTATTTATTGCACATTTTTGTTGTTGTGTACTGCTTAGAGGTACGAAGTGCTGTGTGTGGTTTAATGATGTTTCAAATAAGTACTTTCAGAGAGGTCCATACATTAAGGAAACACCAGATAGAACATCTGTAAAACAAACCATGATGGATTTCCTATGTCTACACAGAAATGTTTCACTAATTCTTTCAGAAGTTAAGCAAGATGAATAAATAAGTGAAAATATGCAGAATTGACATGACCAGGCTTCCCTTAATCCACATTATATCTTAAGGACCACTTAAAATATGCTATGGTAAGCAGGGGCTAAGAGATGGTGTGAGGTCTCTATATTACAAGCTGTTTATTTTTTGATTCGTATTTTCCCAAATCTTTTAGCATCGCAGAATCCCGAAGCAATATAGAAATACAGTAAATTAAAATTATTTTTTTAAAAAAAAAATCATAACCACAGTAATAGTCTCCTAGTAAAACAATAGTCTGTCATTCAAAAGCAGCAATTGCAATGCCAAATAATTTAGAAAAATAGATGTGGTATGTATGGATATTTTCACCTTTATAAGAAATACAACAGTAAATACACATCCATGTGAATCAGCACTGGTGGGAATGTATGCTTGAAATTCTCCAGCAGCTTGAAAAACAAAGTCTCTTTTCCAAAGGCTGAAAACTCTGTAGAAATAGCAAGTCAAATTAAGCATTTTCAAGCTTGATCTCTCAATCATCCTTGATTTTGTTCTATAGTCTACTTGCCACCAAGTATATATTTTTTCTTCTGCCTAGCTGAAGCAGAGAAAAGGCTAGCAGCTACTTAATGATCAGCACCTGGTGTGCGCCTTAACAAGGGCTTTTATTTCTCTTGAAACTCTATAAAAGGGTTCTAGAGATACAATAAGGAAGTAGAGGGAAATATAAATAATTTGCCAGTCTTTGTACCCCATCACTTCAAAACAGGAGATATAAATGCATTTTGTTTTGTTTTCTTTCTCTCTCGGTGGCCTTGGTTTGAGAATCTATTTTAGTCAGCAGCGGGAGATAATGGATGCACAATCGCAGCCATGAAAGATCAACATGGTATTTTGCAAATAGAAGAATATTATCTAATTTCTATGAACTGCCTGGACATCCATTGTTATGGGGTGCATGGAGGAAATATCCAAAAGTCATAGTAAATACATGTCTTTATTGAACCCAAGCAAAATGCCACATCATAGTGAGTTTCCTGGAAGGCTCTATTTTCATTAAAAAAAAAAAAACACCTCTAGGGGAAGGAGAACACAAAGCAGAGCAGGAATGCCATGGAGATTTTAAGGAGACTTGCTGAGTGACATTGAAATCTCTTCAGACTGTAGACTCATGAAACTGAGCCCAAAGTGGTTGAGTCATGATGACAGTTCCATTAGCTTGTTAGTAGTGCTTCACTACTCCAACAGTCACTTTGCCAATGGATCTCTCTCTCTCATCTCTCTCTCATCTTATATCTATCTATCTATCTATCTATCTATCTATCTATCTATCTATCTATCTATCTATCTATCTATCTATCTATCTATCTACCTACCTACCTACCTACCTACCTACCTACCTACCTACCTCTCAACTTATTGACCTATCTGATCATCTATCATCATCTATCATCTCTCTCATCTACCTGATTCATGGGATGCAAAAAGTCTTCACTTGAAATATCTCATTGTTTGAGATATTAAGAATATTGAAACTCCTGTTTTTAGGATTTTAAAGCAGAGATGCTATTTTCATTCTGAAAAATTGTAGAGCAAGGAAGAAAAAGCAATTTGTCAGCCCTTCTTCCAGACACTGAACAGGTTCAAGCAGGAGTTAGTCCCCAGAAGTATTCTATTGATTTTCTTGGGTATTTTAAACTTGAAAGCCAAGAGAAATTGTGGTGGATGTAATGCTGTTTCTTGCCTAAGTGATTCTGTATGTTCACATTGCCACATATTTCTATCATTCTCTCCACTCCCATGAAGGAAGAGCAAATAACCCTTGCTTACATTGACTGGCATGTAAACCTAAATATCTATATGGCATTTGCATTTTTTTTTTTATTTATTTTATTTATTTTATTTAATTTATATGCCGCCCTTCTCCCGACAGGGACTCAGGGCGGCGCACAACATATTTAAAACCAGAACATATATACAATCCCCCCCTTAAAACCGAATTAAACCGAATTTTAATGTTGCGTCTTCCGAATATTTAAAACCCAATGTAAAATCCACCCTAGGTCAGGTCCGCTTGNATCCATCCATCCATCCATCCATCCATCCATCCATCCATCCATCCATCCATCCATCCATCCATCCATCCATCCATCCATCCATCCATCCATCCATCCATCTATCTATCTATCTATCTATCTATCTATCTATCTATCTATCTATCTATCTATCTATCTATCTACATCTCCTAACTTAAAAGATATGAAAGTGTTGCAAAGAAGGCAGGTAAACAGCCACAAGTAAGGAAAAAAGTCAGAGGAAAGAGATTCTGGGGAATGGAACTGAACCCCAAAGAGATATAATCCTAAACAAAAAAAATCCAAGATATACAATCTATGATGACTTCCTTAAATCCATAAAGATTCTGAACATTCGTAGACGCCATATTTATGTTACCTAACTGGCTTTTGGAGGGATGGGTATTTCTAAATCTAGGTGAGCCCTGGTGGCTCTCCCTATGGGAAAACAGAGAACTATATGAAATCATATATATCCGGTGCATACAGCAATAATAAATTACATGCAAGGATGGGGGCTGAAAAATGGGAAAAATAGAAAGAAAAGCATGGTCTCTTTTCTCCCCTGTTTTCTACTGATGCCATTCATGCTAGCAAATTTGCCATAGAACTGTGAATATTTATTTAGTCTTCTTCATAATAGAGGTGGTTTTAAAAAAAAAAACTAATGGGGAATTATTGGGGGACAATGAAAGACATTTGTAAATTAAATAGATAAGCCCGTTGGCACACAAGGGATGTTTTGTCCAATACAAGAATTCTATTGTCCATTGCTTTGGTTGTCAAGAGCCAGGGAGCAGAGGATTTATGAGGATGACACAATGATCCTTTCACAGCACAGGCGAAGGAGCTGTGAGATTCTGTCCCTCTGCTTTTCAGCCTCTATAACCTTTTTTTTTTATCATGCAAGGACAATGTAGGATTTAACTGGTTCTTCGGTCTCAGGACTGTCCATTTAAACAGCCAGGGACTGTGAAGTAATTAATATGGGGACAATAGAGCTGCTTTAAAAAAAAGCTCCCTTTTTTTGTACCTGAATTACCAGAAGTTTAAGAATCACTATGCTTGCCACTTTGGATAAACAGTTTTCTTAAGACATGGCTTATTTGCAAGAATAAAAAAGCTATAATCCTGTTTTCGAATCGGAAGGACTACTGTTTGTTGGCGGCACTGAATGAAATGTCCAGTTCTTTCCCCTTGGTTATCTGTTGCAATGGGACTTCCAATGCTGCAAACTTGAACCAGGACAAAATTGTATGATTTAAAGAACTTAGCTGATTAAAGAACATTTAAAAAAACAACTACGAATAGATATTGTGATGTGTTATTTGAGAATTACAGTAAGTCCCGGCAGGAGTTATTAGGGGTTATTAATTAAAAAAAAAAGTCTGAACCCAGTATTGTCTGTTGCTTCCATGACATGATATCTTGAGATATGCCCACTAGATGGTATTTTTTTTGTTCCTTCTTCTTGACAAAATCCTTAGATAAAAATTCCCCAGACATTTCCCAGACAGCTCTTCTACACTTCTTGAATGTTTGTAGATTTAAGTGTCACAAAGCATTTTCAGCTATATTTAATAGAGTGCTTTAAGTTGAAGAGAAGACATTTTCAGAGATTTATTTTTTAGAAAAGGTCAGTATATACAGTAAATGGTCCAAGGCAGGATTTGAAGACACAATAAACCATGTCACAACAAAAAGAATAGTTGGAAATAATTCCAACTTTCCTAATTCTGTAGTTTGTTCTTGGGGATGGGCAACAGTCTTCTACAGGCTGCATGTGAAAAACAGTGTAATGACTTGTCTTCAGAAGTTGTGGGTGATCCAAAACTGGAAGTTTTCAAGAAGAGACTGGACAACCATTTGTCTGAAATGGTATAGGGCTTCCTGCCTGAGCTGGGAGCTGAACTAGAAGATCTCCAAGGTCCCTTCCAAATCTGTTATTCTGTTATTCAGTCTTCCATTTTTGCAGCCCTTAAAGTCTTTTGTAGACCAGTGTTTCTGAATTTTGGCAGCTTGAAAATGTGTGGACTTCCATCTCTCAGAATTCTGAGAGTTGAAAGCCACACATCTTCAAGTTGCCAAGGTTGAGAATCATTGCCTTAGAGATGAAACTGAATGCCATTCCACACCAAGTAATAATGCCAATTTGTCTTAATTTGTAATTCACCACCCAGAAATATTAAAAATGGGGATCCACCTAATGGATAGCTAAGTCTCAGCAATGAGATTCTACTAGTGCTGTAGAATTTTTGTTTTCATGATGATGCTCCTGAGCATATCTTTTATGAATGTACATTTTACTGTGAAGGGATACTGACCTGGTTTCTATTGCTTTAATTATGGGAACATTTTGCATCTGTTATTTGTTAAGTCTAATTTGGGCCCAAGATGCTGTTTCTTTTCTACAATGCAGAGTGGGAAGGAAGGATAATTAAAAGTTAATGTCTTCTTTTTGGCATCTCTGTTGTTACTCTGACTTACATCTTGACTTCCGTGTCCTCCTTTTTTCTTTTTCAGAAAGTCTTGGGTGATTAAATGCATATCTGTGCATAAACACAAGCTTTACTGGAACTGTTAATTTGCTCAAATGGATAGAATATGGTACTTTAACTGGCAACAAGCTTCCAAAGGTTAAAGGTAAGATGCTGTATTCCAAAAGCTTGCACTAGTCAATCTCTGTACAGCTGTAAAATACTAGAACATTCTGAACCTATTGCAGCTTTGTTCAAGCTGCCTTCCAGATTGGTTAGATTATAATTGTGACATTGCCAGAATGCCTGATGCATGAAATGTTGGTCCTTTATATCTGGGGAGCAAGGAGAGTGACATAAAAGTTTGCTTCTTAACTGCGAAAGAGAAGAGAAGAAACACAACACTAAACAGAGCAAAGAGGAAGAAAGATGTTTAGGGGACAAGAGGCTAAAATGTATGGATGAATGGTTGAGGGAACTGGGTATGTCTAACCTTAAGAGAAGGGGTGACATGAGAGCAGTCTTCTAATAATTGAGGGGTTGTCACAGAGAGGAGTGGGGGGTCAACCAATTCTCCAAAGCACCTGAGGGCAGGACATGAAGTGAACAGAGGGAAGATCATTAAAGAGAGATCAAACATAGAACTAAGGAGAAATTTCCTGACAGCGAGAACACTTAATCAATGGATTGGCTTGCCTCCAAAGGTTGTGGGTGCTCCATCACTGGAAGTTTTTAAGAAGAGACTGAATAGCCATTTATCTGGAATGGTATAGGATCTCCCTGCTTGAACAGGGGATTGGTCTAGACCAGGGGTCTTCAAACTTGGCCCTTTTATGACTTGTGGACTTCAACTCCCAGAATTCCTCAGCCAGCATGCCTGACTGAGGCATTCTGGGAGTTGAAGTCCACAAGTCATAAAAGGGCCAAGTTTGAAGACCCCTGGTCTAGAAGATTCCCTTCCAACTCTGTTATTCTATATTCTGTAAAAGGAGGGAATTTGGTTAGTATGATCCTGGGAGATGAAAGCTTCAAAGTGGGGGTGATCCCCAGATTGTCCAGCTCTCTCCCTCTGAATGCCTCTCTCTCTCTTTTTTCTTTAGCTCTTTCTTTAGCTTTTTCTTTAGCCCCCCCCCCCCTTGGTTCTTTTACTGGTTCTCCTCTATAATGGTATGTGGGAAAGAACTTGGAGACTGGGCCAAGAGATGTTGCCAAGGGAATGGTCAAATAAGAGACAGCATAGTCTGCAGATGGAGAGTGGACGGGGTAAGAAGCTCAGAGGAGACTTTTCCTAGTTCCTTGGGCTATAAAAAGATGAGGGAGAGGGAAAAATGTACTTTCAAACTTTAAAATTCTGATGAAACATTGGTTTACAATATAGTAGAATTAGCTCAGATGGTGATGATTCCTGGTGAAGCTGACCTCAATTTTTGAAGGTACAATTCTCTCCACATCTCTTTAGAGCCTGAGAAACTGGGGTGTGTCGGTGGAGGGTCTCTTCTGAGGCTCTTCTTAGCTTCCTTTGAACCCCCCACCCACTATCCCAACTGCTGGATCATGCTATCTCTTACCTGACCGTTTCCATGGCAGAGTCTCTCTTCCCAGTCTTCCAAAGTCTTTCCAACATGAGCACATTTGCATACAGGTAATCAATCATGCTTGCCACAAACCTCCTTAGATACTTTTAACATTATATCCTCATTTGAACCTAGATGCCTGTAGTAAGATTCAGGCAACTCTGACATTATCATGCGGTATTTAGCAGACTGGTTTATATCGTTTCATTGTCAAGACCAATGAGGTTCTGCTTGATAGCGGCTTTGATTCTGCTCAAAATGTCCTTGACTGTTCATAATCTCATTTCTGGCAGCTAAATGACAGGCTTTGTGAAATTTCTTAAAGAAGGATAAAAAAACCCTGCCAAAAAGGCAAGTGATTGTACCTTTCAATCAAGAGCTAATGCAAACTGGAGCAATTAGAATCACAGATCAATAAACCCCATTTGGTAGTCAAACAGATAGATATTTGTTTTAATGTGTGTTGAGTATCCACAAACTTAAATAATCTCATATTAAGGACATCTGCAAAATCACAAATGGCTCAGTAGAGCACATTATTATGCCCATGTTGCTAATGGCATAATAATTATTGCTTCTAGCTACTAAAGTCCATAAACATTAAAAAAAAAACATTAACTTCATCATTTTTTTAAAAAAGGATTTTTTAATTATATCAGATCTTTATTATATTTATTTATTGCACATTTTTGTTGTTGTGTACTGCTTAGAGGTACGAAGTGCTGTGTGTGGTTTAATGATGTTTCAAATAAGTACTTTCAGAGAAGTCCATACATTAAGGAAACACCAGATAGAACATCTGTAAAACAAACCATGATGGATTTCCTATGTCTACACAGAAATGTTTCACTAATTCTTTCAGAAGTTAAGCAAGATGAATAAATAAGTGAAAATATGCAGAATTGACATGACCAGGCTTCCCTTAATCCATATTATATCTTAAGGACCACTTAAAATATGCTATGGTAAGCAGGGGCTAAGAGATGGTGTGAGGTCTCTATATTACAAGCTGTTTATTTTTTTATTCGTATTTTCCCAAATCTTTTAGCATCGCAGAATCCCGAAGCAATATAGAAATACAGTAGATTAAAATTATTTTTTTAAAAAAAAAATCATAACCACAGTAATAGTCTCCTAGTAAAACAATAGTCTGTCATTCAAAAGCAGCAATTGCAATGCCAAATAATTTAGAAAAATAGATGTGGTATGTATGGATATTTTCACCTTTATAAGAAATACAACAGTAAATACACATCCATGTGAATCAGCACTGGTGGGAATGTACGGTATGCTTGAAATTCTCCAGCAGCTTGAAAAACAAAGTCTCTTTTCCAAAGGCTGAAAACTCTGTAGAAATAGCAAGTCAAATTAAGCATTTTCAAGCTTGATCTCTCAATCATCCTTGATTTTGTTCTATAGTCTACTTGCCACCAAGTATATATTTTTTCTTCTGCCTAGCTGAAGCAGAGAAAAGGCTAGCAGCTACTTAATGATCAGCACCTGGTGTGCGCCTTAACAAGGGCTTTTATTTCTCTTGAAACTCTATAAAAGGGTTCTAGAGATACAATAAGGAAGTAGAGGGAAATAGAAATAATTTGCCAGTCTTTGTACCCCCATCACTTCAAAACAGGAGATATAAATGCATTTTGTTTTGTTTTCTTTCTCTCTCGGTGGCCTTGGTTTGAGAATCTATTTTAGTCAGCAGCGGGAGATAATGGATGCACAATCGCAGCCATGAAAGATCAACATGGTATTTTGCAAATAGAAGAATATTATCTAATTTCTATGAACTGCCTGGACATCCACTGTTATGGGGTGTATGGAGGAAATATCCAAAAGTCATAGTAAATACATGTCTTTATTGAACCCAAGCAAAATGCCACATCATAGTGAGTTTCCTGGAAGGCTCTATTTTCATTAAAAAAAAAAAAAAACACCTCTAGGGGAAGGAGAACACAAAGCAGAGCAGGAATGCCATGGAGATTTTAAGGAGACTTGCTGAGTGACATTGAAATCTCTTCAGACTGTAGACTCATGAAACTGAGCCCAAAGTGGTTGAGTCATGATGACAGTTCCATTAGCTTGTTAGTAGTGCTTCACTACTCCAACAGTCACTTTGCCAATGGATCTCTCTCTCTCATCTCTCTCTCATCTTCTATCTATCTATCTATCTATCTATCTATCTATCTATCTATCTATCTATCTATCTATCTATCTATCTATCTATCTATCTATCTATCTATCTACCTACCTACCTACCTACCTACCTACCTACCTACCTACCTCTCAACTTATGGACCTATCTGATCATCTATCATCATCTATCATCTCTCTCATCTACCTGATTCATGGGATGCAAAAAGTCTTCACTTGAAATATCTCATTGTTTGAGATATTAAGAATATTGAAACATCCTGTTTTTAGGATTTTAAAGCAGAGATGCTATTTTCATTCTGAAAAATTGTAGAGCAAGGAAGAAAAAGCAATTTGTCAGCCCTTCTTCCAGACACTGAACAGGTTCAAGCAGGAGTTAGTCCCCAGAAGTATTCTATTGATTTTCTTGGGTATTTTAAACTTGAAAGCCAAGAGAAATTGTGGTGGATGTAATGCTGTTTCTTGCCTAAGTGATTCTGTATGTTCACATTGCCACATATTTCTATCATTCTCTCCACTCCCATGAAGGAAGAGCAAATAACCCTTGCTTACATTGACTGGCATGTAAACCTAAATATCTATATGGCATTTGCATTTTCCATTTCTAACCCCATTGTTTTGTGGTGGTGGTGCTTCTGTTGGAAAAAGATTTTTCTTTCCTGCTGTGCCCACTCAGAAAAGAAATTTCCTGTTTCAATATCTAAATCATCAAAGCTCACTGAAAGATGAAATATTCACATGCAAGTATTATCATCCAGGCAAAAAGTACTGCATCAAATTCACCTAAATATGCACTCTGCATATGGATTTGACTCAAGAAATAGTTCCTGATGTCTTCCTTAGTACTTAAGGGGACCAGGGGAGGCTAGAGAAACTCTAGACTTTTAAAGAGATGATTGCATGATGAAATAATCCTTTAAAATGCACACACATGCGCAACTTCTGCACAGTTCAATTTTTTGTGACAAAGCTACAGCTAGTTCTCTATTGTAAAAAGCCAGAAGTTAGCTTGGCAGGGAGAGGGGAACAAATGACAGCCAGACGAGGGTAAATGGCTTGAAAATCTAACATGTGCATAACAGCTTTGCTTATTTCCCTCGATAAACTTTATTATGTCTCTATTAATTTACTAATTATTTACATTTTTTCCAAGCTTGCATAAATGAATTTCTAATCAGAAATCCTAGCGATCACAAAATATGATAGCAATTCCAGCACTTTATGCTCCTCTGCGTATAAATGAGGCTTAGGAGATGAAAAGAGGATAAACACTTTTCAATCTTTTGTGTTCTTTCACTTCAGCAATCTAAAAAAAAGCTAGTAAATGGGAGATTATGTCATTTAGATAAGGAAATTGAACTTCCTGATGAAGTCAAGGACCCATCAATTCAGTTGCTTTGGCATGATATGAAAATGTGTTCTAGATTTTCCAAGGTTATTTAAATGTTGTTGTTTGTTGAGGTCCAAATGTCGTTGAAATGTCTCTCTTTTGTCCAGAATATTGACTTTATCATTGATATTTCTACACAACAGTAAAGTCTTAGGATCACAGGATGATGTTTTAAGCTCAGTCGAGGTTGCCCAGAAATAGATTATAAAGTTTTATGATGTTGCTACAATTGTATAATTTCTAAACTATCCCAAGACTAATATTTCACAACTAGACCAAACTAAATATGGTATTAATTGCAAATTTATGTGTTGACTTTTTCATGAAATAGCCAAGAGCTGCACCCAGCAAAATGCAGTGTCTTGTCTTACAATGTTTACGCTGGAATTCATCAGAAAAGGACTGTCCTAGTATTAGTTATATTCCCAGGAAGGTCTGCTAAACTTAATGATAAATAAAATTGTAAGATTCCAGGAGTGTTATTAACCGTGGCTATGCTTTTATAAATAAGAACACATTTTTGTTGTCTTGTCTTAGATTTAATTGTTCTGTATTGTATAGTATTATCTGTATGTGAATGATTTCTGACCAATATTTAGTACATTAGTGTGCTGATCTAGTGACTGTATGAAGTGCAGACTATAGTGACTGAAAGATACATATGTATTTTGCTTTTTGTTGATAATTAAGATTGCATACTTATGCATATATACATATGAATGCATATAGCATGTCTATATGTGCGTTATGTATGTGTACACTTTTGGGAACAGGCAACAGAATTTCATTTTTAATGTGTGTCAGTATGCCCACAGTAAAAAAATGACAATAAAGGTTATCTAATCTATCTAATCAGGTATCTAAACTTTTGTTTTATTTGGATTGTAAATATTTTTTAAACATACCAAACATAAGTTTATCATTGGTATTAGTAGAATGTTCTATACCCAGGAAAGTACAATTATAGTAGTGTTGCAGTGGGCAGAATTTTCCATGGTAAATTTTGGAAATTCTGAGTTCAATTCCAAACAACAAATAGCTAAAGAAGCTACCAGTAGCTCGAAATTAATCCAAGCTGCCATTTTCTGGAAATACTTTTATGGTCTTGTGATTGTTATATGTATTGGTTTTCCTCTTGTTGTGAGCCAGCAGAGTTCTTAAATGGGCAGCCATATAAATCTTTTAAGTAAACAAATAAATGTTCTAGAGAAAAGGTAGCAAGTTGTTCTGACATTAGCATCTGGGGACTTTTAAAGCTGTTTGCAGAGCCACACGTAGCTGTAATGCATCAGTGTTTCCCTAGAAAATATTCTGTTTATCAGCGGGACCTTATTCATAGAAATTATGGAAATCAGACTTGAAACGAAAGCAAATCATACTCCCTCTTCTGTTCAGCAATTCAAATTAAAACCGCTCAACAGAGAACAGTATATACTCTATGCTTAACATAGCCGGTGAAAGGGACTTTATCATCTCCTTGGTTGACTAAGCAATTCCAGTTTCTGAACTGCTCTTATAACCTGGAAGATCTTCCTAACGTTTGGCTGACATTTTCCTTCTAGAATTGTAATTTTATAATCTCTGGGAAATAGAATTTTGGTCTTAGCCATCTGTTTATACTCCTTCAGGTACTTTAAGAGCCCTATCATATAGTCCTGCAGTTTTCCCTTCCCAAAACAAAATAAAACAAAACAAACATACCCTCAAAGTGTTCTTATAGTGCTTGATCATCCTTGGTGCATGGAAAAAAGTTGCAAATGTCAAATGTTATCAAATTAGAATATTACTTGTGGTCTTGATTGTGTTCTATCTGAATCCTTCATCAAGTGTCATGAATCCCCAGAACGGGAGATAGTAACCTAGCGCAGAGTCTGACCAGCATAGAATAAATAGTCAATAGAATACAATAATTGGGCAACTATTCTTTATAAAAAGGATATAATATCCATTGACAAAAATGTATGCCATCCTGGATACCTTAGAAATGAGATTTCTCTTTAAAGAAAACAGTCAATAGATGACTAGATAGACCTTCTTAAACAGCCAGCATTCCATTGCTAATCTAGAACTTTGACTGAAAAGGGTCTTTTTAATGTTGAGACATTTACAGTCTATATTTACAAAGGACAATGTTCTCACTTGCTTCCTGACATCATAATGCTGCTCTGTCTTCTTAGGTTTTAGTGGGGTTATTTTGTGTATTTTTGTATGATTTTTTTTGTATCCTGTATATTGTATTTGTGTTTTTAATATGCTGTGAACCGCCCTGAGTCCTACGGGAGAAGGGCGGTATACAAATTAAATTAACCTTAACCTTAACCTTAACCTTAACCTTGTAATAATGGTATCTAGTATGCTTTGGTTCTGTGGGTGAAAGGATGTTTCAAAACCCCTCACAGAATAATATTTATTATTTATATTGCAGCTCCATCCTAATCTTTCAGTTATACTGTCTGTCTGTCTGTCTGTCTGTCTGTCTGTCTGTCTGTCTGTCTGTCTGTCTGTCTGTCTGTCTGTCTGTCTGTCTGTCTATCTATCTATCTATCTATCTATCTATCTATCCTGATCATCATACTCATGATCATCATAATCATCAACTTATTGTAAGGAAACCATACCACACTACTGTATGTCAAAGCTCTGAATTTTATGGACATGAACAAAATTTTTTCCTTGTATCTCAGATTTAAGCCAGAATTATTTTTATTAGGTACAATTGTAGGAAATTATGAGAAACAATGTATATATTTAATATTATATGTAATAACTGCAGCAAGAATTGTATTCGCTCAACATTGGAAAAATGCAGAATTACCAACGGAGGAAGAAGAGTTAATCAAAAAAAATTTTAGATTGTGCAGAAATGGACAGGTTGACATTGAAAATGAAAGAGAAAGAAGACTCAGTATATTTTAGAACAGGGAATACTTTTTATCAATGGTTAGAAAAACTAGGTGGAGAGAAAGGAACTTAATATGTACCGTGTTAGTAATTTAAAGAATGATGGTTATTTCTGATGCTTCTGACAAAGGAGCAGATTTCTTAGACCCACTGTGGCTGCAGAAGAAAAGGTTGTTGGTGACCCCAAAAGCTGAACATGGCTCAGTGTTATGGCAATTTTTTTTATCTAATATCAGGGGATATATGAATGTTAAGTATTTTTTCCTCCCCTTTCCCATTTCATTTTACAACAGGACCATTCTATACTCAACCTGTAAGCACACAAGGGAATTGTGTGCTCCAAGTGAGACCAATTCCAGTTGAAAGAACAACTACATTTAACAACTTTGTCCACATAGTTGTAGGCACTGATTTTCTCAGATCATCCAACCAAAGAGACACCCTCCATGGTTAGACAATCTGTCTTCCAAAAGAGGTTTTTCTATATATGCATAGGGGCATACAATGCTGGAGATGACTCTGCTCCTGTCTGCTTCTTCCATCTCTTTAGGTTAATATATCATCAGGGGATTTCAAAGAAGGTTAAATGTGACATGTGACCCGCAGAATTACAACTCCTGAAATGTGCTAGTTCCTGCTGGTATTTCTTGAATAGAGTCAAAAGGGAATAACAGCAAGAAAGAAAACGACTGAAGTTTTAAGGACAGGAAGAGCTACTGTGTTTAGAAAATTTATGATTCAGAAAACATATGCAAATACATGAGTTAAGCTTCTGAGCCTGGTTCATGCATAGAGAAAAAAAACCCATAAATAAATCCCAAGGACAAGAAAACATTAAAGGACGGGACACATGTGTATAATAAATATACATAAATGTCACTCTACCTCTGACTGGGATTATAAATCAGACAAATCAGAAAGACAGGATGCTTTAAAAGACAGGAACTAAATTAAACAAGAAATCCATCAATATTCCAATTTTTTCAAAACAACGAAGGGGTAATTTGTTTGTGTGTACAAGGGCACATTCAGAAATCTCATGTTAGATTTAGAAAATGGCCAGAGACCGTCTGCTTTGGCTTCAGCCTAGACATAAGTAAGTTCTTCAATAAATCACACTTATACCAGCAGAGACTGCTTTAGTGAAAGGCATTGCTTTTGCCTATTTTGTGCTTCTTAAGCAATTGTTGGATTTTAGTTTTGCTCATTATACTTCCTGTGTCAGGAAGTATCAGCTATTTATTAAATGATCTCATAAACCAGAATGAAAATGGCACTAAATGTTTGAGAACATTGTTGGCTATTGAGTTCTGTTGATTTCTCCAACTTTCATAAACATTGGCAGTGATTATGCAATTAATGTAATGGGAGGTTGTATCTCTGTGTGTGTGTGTGTGTGTGTGTGCAAGAGGGAAAAAGAGAGGCTGTATACTCAGGAGTTGAGCAAACTATTTCTTAGAGAAGCTGAATTTTTTGAGCTTACAATTTCACATTTCTAGAAAAAGACTACTTTGAAGAATATACTTTTTAAAAAGTAGCTGCTAAGGTTACTCCTTGCTGTCCTGTACATTAATGTTTGATTATGTAAGATTGAGGAAGGAAGAAAATTTGTGTTATCAACATTGCTAGTGATGAGATACATTTGTAGAAAAATACCTGGAGCAATTTTACTCCAAATGAAGTGAGGAAATTGGGAAGTTTGTCTCTTGAATTGACCTAATCCTAGATGCAATTCTGAATCTGTTTATTTAAATGTGCACAAACTGCAGCAACCCTGCACAGCAGGAGAAGGAAACAGAGCATCTATACATCTTCCAACAAAAAAGATATCCATGAAACTTCATCAAAAATTGCCTGACCACACAACCCAATTTAGCACAACCAATACAAGCCATACATCAAAAACATCTCAGAAGCTACCAACAGACTATTACAAACACATGAAATCAGAGTAGCAAACAAGCCAACTAAAGCCCTCCAAAGCATCCTAAGTAAACCAGCCAGAAGACATGTTGAAAACGTTTTAATTTCACAACATATGGACTTAACCATAGTTTCAACTATCTTAGATCAAGTACAAAAACACTAGGGGAATTTCTAGAAGTCTGGCACTTTGACAAATTAGCCAACAATGGACACATAGACACAATCATACTGTGCATACTGTGCAAAAGAGACAATCAACAAGCCAAAAGGGGAACAAAAAGACCAAAACACCAGCAATCAACACCTAGATGAACATACATTGATCCCAAACTTAACATAAGACCAACAGTCCTACGGGAGAAGGGCGGGATATAAATTCAAATATAAATAAATATAAATAAACAGTCAAGAAATATAGAATTCTCCAATCAAGGAACTGCCAAATAAGCTAACAGTAAACAGCCCAACCAAAGAACTTCCAAGATTGCTCCCACCAACACTGACAGGGCAAGCCACTAGAATATAATTGGAGAGAATATCTCACTCCTTACTGATTTTCAGGGTGTTTCAACATTTCATTTTTCACTTTCTCCTGATGTCTATGGACATTCTCAATCATCCAGGTCATGTTTGCCCAAAAGGTGCTTTTTTTCTGGAAGACAACTGGACTTTGTTGAGGTTTTCCTTGAAAACAGTTAGAACTGAAGAAGCTTCTTGGATAAGAAGTGAAATGTTTGGAAAAAAAGCACCTTTGGGACTTTCTCTTGATGTTTTTGTTGAGCATACAGGGAGTCCTTGACAGTTTGCTTAGTGACTGTTCGAAGTTACAAGTTTTTCACAGTTATGATTGTTGCATCATCCCCAGGGTCGAATGATCAAAATTCAAACTTTGGGCAACAGGTTCACATTTAGGACAGTTGCAGTGTCCTGGGATCATGTGGGACTTTCTGACAAGCAAAGTCAGTGGGGAAGTCCAGATTCATTTAACAAATGTGTTACTAGTTTAACATCTGCAGTGATCACACTTAACCAGTGTGGCAAGAAAGTTCGTAAAATGAGCAAAACCCACTTAACAGAAATTTTGAGCTCAATTGTAGTCGTAAGTTGAGGACTACCTGTATTTTTGTAGAAAATTGATAGAGGTGACTCTTGTTGGGTTGTTTTCATTTACGCAGCCTTCCATTGTATGGCTGCTCATATATTCCCACCAGAAACAAGTAAAGATAAGACATTCAGACACATCTCTTGGCCTAAGCAACTAAATAAGTACACCAACAAACACACATCCATTTCTTTTACCACCAACAACAAAAAAATTCAAAATAGTCTTTAATTAAATTTCATCAGAATAATCAAAATACTAATGAAGAGAAGGAGAAGATTTCGGCTCAGTACAACTTCCAAAAGCTTTTCAGCCTTGGTTCATACAATGGTGAGCATCCCCCCCCCCCCCACAATTAACAGTTTGTACAAACTGCAGACTGGGGAAGACTATTAATCATTTCTCCCTAATAACAAGACTTCTGCTAAAATCTTGATTCACCAATGATTCTTTTGAATGAATCATTTGCTTGTGGCAAGAAAAAGCATCAGAGGTCAAATATTCTTCCCTCCGCCCCTCACCAGCAGATGTTTAGATAGAAGAAAAGACAAACTGATGATAGTATTCGAATTTTCACTTACCTGCTCAGGCTAGTAACTTTTGTTGTGTGGATGTGCTCTCTAATCGATGATCCGAGAAACTCCAATCAAGCCCTTCATTGTTTCTTTGGATGACAAGAGCAATTTGCAAATCTAAAAACAAAACAGAAAGTAATATGCAAGCTGTTAAAAGGATGAGGAGCAAAACTGTGGAGAACAAATTCATTCTTAAGGGTTGTATTAATTCCTAACTGATAGGAAAATGTTCTGCATTTCTGGTAGCTTCAGCAACCCTGAGGCTTATTCATCTAAAAGACAGAATTTGAGATTTACACTGCTATTTAGAATTGCTACGCATTTGGATTAGAGCCGGACAGATCATAAATTACAATGATTTTTGCTACAGTATTTTTTTGTTGTTTGTAGAGCGTGCATGCAAAAAGGAACGTTCTTAGGCTAAGCCTGACCTTGAACAAAACATGCATGAGAACTGGGTGAAAATAAGAGACAAAAAGACAGTTACTTGACATGGATTATTTCCTCCTGGGTCCCATCAACAACCTCATCATATAACATCAAGCAGAACTGGAAGCTGAACGGGCAAAGGGGACAGCAATATTGTATTTTGAGTACAATGTGAATTATGAATTTTCCACTTAGTTCTGAGTTGCACAAGTACACAATTATTATTTTAGAATAAACTTCACCCAAGAGCCTAGCCATTATTTCAAATGATATTGTCAATCACTCCGTTCCATAATAAGCCTACTTTTTTTTTTGTTTAATGCTGCTTGGTTTGCTATTCCAGCAGAGTTTATATTTAAAAACAGACAGCTGGTATCACATTTATCTCAAGAGCATCTCCCTAAAGGCAGCAAAGGAACGTTAAAACCATTTATAACCATTTTTCATTTCCTGAACCTTTTAGTCTTTTCCTTTTTTTTTTTTCTCCCCCTTGTTTTTCCCTTAAGACAATTTCTATGTCATTTCAGTTTGGGGGCTGTTTTGCTTCTATTACATGTTTAAATTGGGCTTTACTAGATCCACACTGCACTTACCTGCAAATTAAATGGAGACTGAGGAAACAGAATAACTGTGGCAATCGAATATAAATAATACAGCATATTGCTCTTGTCATAACTAGTGCAAAGCCTGAGAGAGATGCCAGCATGCTTTCACAGCATAATTGAAATAGAAGTGGGATCATGCTTCTCACCCACCACTCCATTACTGATGTGCAGTGATCGGCCAAAGACCCAGTCACAAGCATGGATGGCTCTGTGCATCAGAAACCATCAGTGCAACTAAGAAGTTCAGGGACTCTACTGGAGCAAACCCTTTGGGTGTCTGAACCACCCAATGTATGCAGGAACCTATGTGAACAGCTTTAGCATCTTCTCATATTCTTCACGTTTTTTACACACTATAATTGGGAAAATTCTCAGCCTGCCAGGCAAATAATAAGGATGGCTCTCTCTTGTATTTTACTTTGTTCCAATTGCCATCTTTATTAAATGCCTAAGAGTGACAGAAGGAAAAGTTGTTGTTGTTGTTGTTGTTTTTTGCAGTGGCTCCACAGCTCTACTCACAGTATATATTTGCTCTGCTTTGATTTCCAGATAACCTGATTATTGAAATATCTGATAGGTCAGTGTTCATCAAGATTCTTTTCTTCTACGGCCCTCTTGAAAATGGCTAAGGCTCATGGTGACAGTGCAGTGGGCTCATCGGTTAAGACACTTGATTTGAATCTCATCTTTTCCAGTTAACTTTATCATTATGCCCTTAACAGTAAGCTGGCCAGAATCACCTTGAACTGTGAGATGCATGGCATATAAATTAATTAAATAATGTAGCGATCTCTTTTGTTCTAGTATCTTGACTCCAAATACCTGCAATCCCATTCGTGGTTATTTGGAAGCAACTTGCACTGCGCAAATGATCATGCTCCAGCATGGCTTCAAAAAGTAATATGAGCTCTTAGGCTCCTGGAATTATTACCATGCAATGCACCATTGGCTTTATATACCTGTAAAGGAGGTGAGAAAATCCTGACACATGTCACACCATAAATATACTTCTATATATATTGAAAGGGAAGAGAAGGATCTACTACAAAGATTATTAGGGGGCTGGAGGCTAAAACATATGAAGAACGATTGCAGGAATTGGGTATGACTAGTCTAGTAAAAAGAAGGATTAGGGGTGACATGATAGGATGGAATACGGCATCCAGTTTTGGTCACCACGATGTAAAAAAGATGCTGAGACTCTAGAATGAGTACAGAGAAGAGCAACAAAGATGATTAGGGGACTGGAGGCTAAAACATATGAGGAACGGTTGCTGGAATTGGGTATGTCTAGTTTAACAAAGAGAAGAACGAGGGGGGACATGATAGCAGTCTTCCAATATCTCAGGGGCTGCCCCAAAGAAAAGGGAGTCAAGCTCTTCTCCAAAGCGCCTGAAGGCAGGACAAGAAGCAAAATAGATGGAAACTAATCAAGGAGAGAAGCAACCTGGAACTAAGGAGAAACTTCCTGACAGTTAGAACAATTAACCAGTGGAACAACCTGCCTCCAGAAGCGGTGAATGGTCCAACACTGGGAGTTTTTAAGAAGAGACTGGACAGCCATCTGTCCGAAATGGTATAGGGTTTCCTGCCTGAGCAAGGGGTTGGACTAGATGACCTTCAAGGTCCCTTCCAACTTATTATTATTATTATTATTATTATTATTATTATTATTATTATTATTATTATTATTACTACTACTACTACTACTACTACTACTACTACTACTACTACTACTACTACTACTACTACTACTACTTTCCAAAGCACCACAAAGATAAGTCAACAATTCTCAAATTAAATTTTAGTACATGTCCTGGATCATGTGATTTAACATGGAGAATGACATCAAGTTGTATCCTTATTTGCTGATATTGCTTTCACTTCCAGGCAAGTGCACATAGGTTAAAATTGGATATTGTCAGAAAAACTGACACAGGTAGCATTATCAGTGTCAAATGGATGTAAGAAAAAAAAATCATTTTATCAGCCTGAACTGACAGTTTTGCTATTTGCTGATGTTTGGAATACTGATTGAGACTGCCTAAGAAGGTTTTTTTTAAAAAATCATAGTTTCAACCCTTTTTAACCATTGTTTTTCCTAGACATTTAGCAATAAAAAAATGAAAGATTTTATAGAACTTAATGTCTATGTCTTTATTTGTTATATGTGTGGATTTTAAAATGTAATTTAGGCTTTAGTGCTACAAGAGAGCCAGGATTTTTTTTGTCTAACAAATCATAGTTAAAATAAATCATGGTGTAGCACAATATGTGAAGCTAAATTGTGTAACATTTATCACCGTTAGGCAATCGTTATTTCTGATATTTGAAAGATTTTAGTAAAATTGTTCAATTTTACTCTCTCCAGGAAGATTTTAAATTGAATTTTCCCCTTCCAACTTTAAAGTCCAAGAGGCTATTTTTCTGGATGATTGGCACTGGCATAATTTGAACCATTAATGTAATTTGTATGCATTAATGCATACAGATGTCCATGTGTGGGAACATGTAGAAAACACACTTTTCTGTAAAAGAAGAAAAGAAAATCTAAAAACATTTTAAAATAACAAAGGAATCACTAAAAGCCATTTAAAAGGGCCTAAAGTTGTTGTCTGTCTCCTCTTAAATCTTGTAAAACATTGTTGTGGGTGTAATGTTGTAGGGGAAAGATAGATGGATTTTATCTCCAAAGGGAGATAAAATTCCATAGTCTGGAAATGATTATTCTGTTTTATGACTGTAATAGCTATAAATCACTCTTAAATAATTGGCATCGCTGGTCTAATGTGGAGAAAAAAAGAGCAGCTGGCTAGAAAATCAGTGATTAGTAGCCTCTTACAGATAGCGTGGTTCACTGTTTATAGCTCGGTCTTTTTAACTCTGTGACCAAAGTCAGATCCTAAGGGGAAAATAAGAAGAGAAAGTTCTTAGTCTCAGAATCTTGAGATGATCAGGAAGAATCTCAGTTGCAAGCAACCCTGAGAAAGATTGGAGAAGAGTCATAAATTCGGAAGGGTAGGATGGCTTCTCCAGACATTGCCTCATAACTTTGCAATGAAGTTCTGATTTCACCAGCTTTTCATTTCACTACATCTTCCATCCCGTAGCCTTAATTGTCTTAATTAATTAACAGAGGGATAGAATCAAGATCACGTGAAGTATTAATACCACTTTACAATGCCTTGGTAAGGCCACACTTGGAATACTGCATCCAGTTTTGGTCACCGCGATGTAAAAAAGATGTTGAGACTCTAGAAAGAGTACAGAGAAGAGCAACAAAGATGATTAGGGGACTGGAGGCTAAAGCATATACAGGAACAGTTGCTGGAATTGGGTATGTC
>NW_015386721.1:76206-110168 GCF_001527695.2 Protobothrops mucrosquamatus
ATTTGTCCGAAATGGTATAGGGTTTCCTGCCTGAGCAGGGGGTTGGACTAGATGACCTTCAAGGTCCCTTCCAACTTTACTACTACTACTACTACTACTACTACTACTACTACTACTACTACTACTACTACTACTATTATTATTATTATTATTATTATTATTATTATTATTATTATTATTATTATTATTATTATTATTACTCTTTTGGATACAGAGAAGGAACAGCTTCCAGGAGCTAATATCAGTGTTGTCCTCTTTAGAGAGAACGACCATTTTAAGCGCTTCTCTAACAGCTGGCTGGAATGTTACTATCTCCTCAGAGTCCTGAAGATATATTAACCGTTCCTTATCAAGAGCAGATCTGAAAAAGAGACAAAGCCCTCTGCAACTGATTACTAGGATCATGCCTTCAGTTTAGCCTATTTGCCAGTAGGAGAAGCTCACAGCCTGCTCACCTGACATTCCCTCCGGGGTTTTCTTCCCTATTCTACTACCATTAGCTTTTTTTCCTACAAAGTTAGCATCTTTCTCTGAATCACTTGACTGTTTCTTATGAACTGCAGCCAAAATTATTAAGATACCAGAAGCGTATCCTCTAAAGCAGGGGTGTCAAACTGGTGGCCTGCGGGCCAGGTGTGTCACATGCAGGCCACAGCCACCCAGGCTCCGCAAAGGCAAAAAAACCCCATCACAATGTGTCATGTGACGCCATCGAGTTTGACACCCATGCACTTTAATTTGGAGGGAACATATGTAAGGGAAAACCATAATCTAGATATGTGAAATAATGTAGGTTGGTGTTTCTCAACCTTGGCCACTTTAAGATGAGTGCACTTCAACTCCAAAAATTCCCCAGCCAGCCACTTGAAGTCCACCCATCTTAAAGTAGCCAAGGTCAAGAAACACTGATATAGGTCATTAAAAATGTAGAGAGGTATATTTGTGTGTGTATGTGTTTGTGTGTTTTTCCTTGTGCCACTTTAGAATTTGGGTTTTTTCAATAAAACCGTATGAGGACATATTTAGGATTTAGGATAAAAAGAAATACTTGCTTATACAATTTGCTGTCATGTGTTGTGTTTAGAGGTTAAAAGGGGATCAGAGAGATCCATGGAGGATTGGTCTATTAATGGCCACTAGTATGGACATCTGTATGTGGTACCTCTTGAATCGTGTGAGATTTGTGTTTGTTGGGAACAATGGTGGAAAAACATTACTATTGTCCCAAAGGTGCTTTTTCAAAAGGCGATCGGACTTTGTTTTTCCTTGAAAAAGTTTCGCTTCTGATCCAAGAAGCTTCTTCAGTTCTAACTGAATGGAATCCTTCATTCTCTACTATTCAGTCAGAACTGAAGAAGCTTCTTGGATGAGAAGTGAAATATCTTCAAGGGAAAAAAAGGAAGTCCAGTTGCCTTTTGAAAAAGCATCTTTGGGACAACCATGACCTGGATGACTGAGAATTTCCATAGACATTACTGCACTATTGTCCATGTTTATGATGCAGAGTAATGGCTCTGTGTGGCAAGGCTCTTGTTAACTGGAATTAAGCTTGTATCCATACCTAGAGTCAAACTGAACAAGTCTCTATCACTGTTGATCTGGTGCATATACAATTCAGAAATGTTAATACAGTCAAGCTCCAATTTCTTGAAATGTAAGAGAATTTTTGAATTGCTAGAAGGAATACAGGCCTGCTAATAACTAAGCAGACTGAAGCCATTTTTCCCCCTATTGCTCATAAAAATTCTCAGCAGGGAAGCAAGCTTACTTAAAACACCTTTCCATAATAATTCAGTTCATTGAGACAGAGTTGGGAAACACAGGCAATTGTTTATTCCACAGTGTAGCACAGAGGAATAACATTATTTATATCAGCCTTGCTGCATATTCACAAATGCATTCTTCCATAAATAGCTATAATGGAGTACACACTTGCAGATGCACCCAGGGACACTTCTGGCACTTTTACACAGGTGTCCCCTAAGCCCTTCCTGTCCAATTCTTATTGGTGCACTGTCTCATATTGTTTGGAGGAGTGAGCTAATTGGTAGCCTGGCAGCAGCACCACTTTTATTTAAGAGCAAATTTCTCCCCCCTGTGGTTTACTCTGGAGGGAGAAAGTAGAAGTTTTTTTCTGCAGCATCAGAGCTACCAAACATTTAGCAACATTCCTGCCAGGATGAATGCAGCATCTAATGAGAAGACAGAGTTGTCTATTAAGAGTTGAAGACCCAGTATGGCGTTAAAAGAGCAGTGGGCAAAGGAAAGCAAGGATATCAAAATTCCTGTCAATAACAAGGATTCTATGTATGTTTAAAACCAGAGAGACAAGTAGAGTAAGGCAATAATTAGAATTTCCATGCAAGCCAATTCCTAATATGAATGAACAAAGGGATTCTTATCACACCCACTCTCCATATTTCCTTTAGATCACTAATTTCTTCTGATTCCTTAATACTTATGCTGGGGCTGGGATGACTCAATTTAGCTGGCAGAAGCTAGCTTGGAAGGATTTCCTCTTCTGCAATGGAAAATAGTCTAAGGCAGTGGTTCTCAACCTTTTTAATGCCACGACCCCAACCAGTCGTAAGTCGAGGACTAAACCGGTCGTAAGTCGAGGACTAAACCGGTCGTAAGTCGAGGACTACCCAACCGGTCGTAAGTCGAGGACTTTCCCTGCCCGGGAGCACCGCGCATGCGTGGTTCTGCCCCCTGCACTGGCCGAGGCGTAGCTGGCAAGCGGCAGAGACAGAGCAGGCCGACCACCAGCTGGCCCAGCCCAAGGGAGGTAAGGCACCCGCTGGAAAAGGGGGGGGGAAATGGCGGACAAAAAAAAATGGCGGACAAAAAAAATGGCGGACAGCCTTGCTTGGCGACCCCCGTGAAATGGTCGATCGACCCCAAATGGGGTCCCGACCCACAGGTTGAGAACCACTGGTCTAAGGCAAAAGAGAGATGACTCTTCCCATTTTCCCATTCTCACGTGAGAACAAGGGAAAGATTTCTGCTTCTGATTGGTTGCTTAGACTTTGACTTTCTGTTGATTTGCTGGACTCTTTTATCTAGATCTGTTTCTCAAGCTTGATAACTTTAAGATATGTGGACTTCCTCTCACGCTGGCTGGGGGAATCTGGGAGTTGAAGTCCACATATCTTAAAGTTGTCAAGCTTGAAAAACACTGGTCTGGATTGATTGATACATTATGTACTGATTGATTAGCTCTGGGAGTGTTTTCTCTTTGACTAGCAACCATTCCCAGCCTTCAATAAGGGGAATGTTTGATGTGACATCTCAGTGGAGAGACATTCAGCAGGCACTCTCTGCCTTCTCAAAGTGGATAGGCTGTTTCTGTCCAGAACAGATAGCAGATAACCAGACCACAAATGACATAGGGCAGTGATGGCGAACCTTTTAGAGACTGAGTGCCCAAACTGCAACCCAAAACCCACTTGAGTGCTGGGTGGGTGTGGCCCATTGGGTGGGTGTGGCCCATTGGGTGGGTGTGGCCCATTGGGTGGACATGGCTGCAGTGATAACGGCAGACTGGGTGGGACTAAAAAGTTCAATCAATCAATTCCAACTTTGCAAGAATTTTTTTCCCGCGAGAAGTTGAAATTGACTGATTGAACCTTTTTTTTTTTGGGACATGGTGGCAGAGGCCTAAAGTGGAAAGGTTTTATAAAACCTAGCTGAAGGCCTAGGACTGGGGCAAAGATGTGCGTGCCCAATAACGGCTCTGAGTGCCGCCTCTGGCACCCGTGCCATAGGTTCGCCACCACTGACATAGGGCTTTGTGGGTAACAACTAACCCCTTGAACTGCACCCAGAAGCACACTGAGTCAGAACATCTCTTACAGTATTTGCGTTAGTAAACGCTTCTGGGTCTGATTCATTATCAAATAGGAATTTGAGTTCTGTACCAGCTGAATGTGATCTTCAACAGCAGGATCTAGTACAGCAACTTAAGGTAGTCTAGTCTCAATTCTACAACATAATATTTGAAGGTATATAAATAGTGGTTGACTGAGGTTCCCTGGTGTGGCTTCCCATGGTAGAAGGGAAGAGATTTTTTTAATCAGGTTTCGGCTTTGGAAGCATGTGGGTCACATGTGGCACCAAAATTCTTGGGTGTGTTTCTTTCCAACATTCACAGCAAACAATTCTGAATGTAGCTGAAAGGGAAAACTGTCAAAAATACGAAGAATAAGCCTATAAGCTGCTCTATGTACCTTTTTGGAGGAAGGGGGTTCATTCAAGTCAATATTAACTTATGGCAGACACCCTTTATGTATCTTGAAATAACTAATTACATTCAAATGAAATCCCAAATAATTGTCATTCTGATCCCATCCAAATTGCATGTCTATATTTTCACCATTGGCTTTCCTTGGCAATACAGTATATAATTGGGCTGGCTTGACTATTACGCAGCAGATTTTATTTAAAAAAGTCATACAGCATAACAACATCATTATAGGCAAAGCAGCCCATAGGAATTTGAACAGTTTAAAGAAGCCATGGGAACGAAAATCTATATTTTTTCACAACTGTCCTGATTTGCTAGAGATGAAATCAAATCGATTGGAGCATTTCAGAAATTCCTTCCCCACTTCATTTCAACAAATGCCTCAATCTTTCATGATATTATTATTGGGTGGAGCCTCAAAATCTGCTTTATGAATTCTGTACTCTGGTGGAACAGCTACCATTTCATCATGCAAAAATGCTGGTTAGACAAATGTAAGAGATTATGTAGCCTAATGAATGTCAAATGAAAAAGCACTCTATAGAAATATTTTTGGTCCAACTGGGATTATATCTGTAGACAGAGAAGACATGGGAAAATAATCAGACATTGATTTCTAAGTTCTTGCCTTGTCTTTTTATTACCAGATGATAATTTTTATCTCCCTTCTCCTTTAAGAAAATTGATGGGGAACTTTTGCTGTGTAAAATTAATATATCTTTTTGGAAAGCAAAAAAACCAGACTTATTTTTCTTAAAAGGTTGTTTGCTTGCTTGTTTTGGAGTGAGGATGCCACTTGATATTTTATAGAATGGTGCTTTTTCATGTTAATTATACATTTTAGTTTTAAAATGTCAGCATCTAGAGCTGTACAAATCTGTTTTTTCCCCTTTCACATTTTACCCCATTTTCCACATTATTTTCTTTGGGCTCTGTGACAAGAAATAGCAAGGAGGCTGATGTCATTGTAAGTTTAAAAATACAATATTCATTTCTACTTTTATTCAAACCTCCTTTAAGAGTTCTTATTAAAAGTATCAGGACTAATTAGTGCCTCCTTTATTTGCTGCTCAGCCTTTTGCTTTTCCAGTAGTATTTGTAAGGAACTCTGGAGGGAAGATTTATGCGTATTTAAGAACTCAGGTATCACCACAATTCACCTGGTCTTGGGGGTAGCTTACAACAAAAACCTAGAAACCAATGCTAAATCCACAATGCATAATACAAACGTCAGAGGGTATCCTCTCATCATTCTCTAAAAAGAACATTCAGAGCCACACAAAGTTCACTCACTTGTATGTGTAATGGATTAAAAGGCACTGTTGGTTTATGGATTAAGATTCAGAGTTAGAACTAAAAAAAAAAGGGGGGGTGTGATTATTACAACAGATATCTTAAATAGATTAAGAATGTAGTTTTTGGAATAATAGGTTTATTTTGATGAAACGTATTATGTATTGGAATGGAAAAAAGTGTGGCTTTTTAGATTTGGATTGTTTCAATAATTAATTGAGTGTTTTAAATTAGTAAGATGATGTTTTTGTCTGATAACATAGATGTGATAAGGCATGATAATCAATTGGATGAAATTTGAATTTTGTTTAATGAACTGAAATGATTTAAGGTTTAGTATTATTTTGTTATCTTAAAGAGATTGATCGATTGATGGATTATATATGTATAGGGTAGATTAATATTTTATTTTAATTAGGATATGTATTGTGTAGTGGAGGAAGAAATAAATGAGACTTGTGATAAAACGAGGGATGTGAGACATTAAGAATTAGAATATATCTGGAAGGGATACATGAATTGATAACCTGTCGATTTAAAGTTAAATTTGATTATGGTAATTGTAAACTTACAAAGTTTTAAAACAGGTTTAGCAGTTATAGAAATTTAAATTAGAAATGGAACATCTTAAACGTATTATGCTATTTGAGGGAAATAGAGAGGGGACATTGAATGTATTGAGTTATTTATATATGGCTTTATTTTTGGATCTCTGATTACCCCAGCACCACGGTGTGTCCTGAGCACTTTGTTCTAAGAATTAAAAAACCAATAAAATGTGTTTCAAAAAAAAAAAAGATTCACTCACTTGTAGAAGGTCATCAGATTGGACACAACCCTGGACTTAAAAGAGGAGGAAGACTGTTCCAAAATATATTGGCTGCAGCTAAAAAAATATTGTCCCCTACCTGTTACAGAAAACCACTGACAGATTTTGCAAGTGAGGGCTCATCAATCAGGAGAAGGGACCGAGAGTCAGGTGAAAACCAACATAGTGAATTGCACACTATTGATAACCAATGCAGAGCTTGCAGTCCAGATGTAACAGGACTTCATTCAGCAAAATTGCAGTTCTGTGCTGCAATTTTGGACCAGCTGTGATGTCTGAACGGTGCTCAAAGCTGTCTCACAAAGATGGCAATAGTCTTGTTAGATGTTAGTAAGAACATGATCTGCCCTTTAAGTATGCATTTTATTAAAATGTACTCCCTCCCAAGAGAGGGTTTGTTTTCTTTGTGGTTTGCGTGTTTAAATGCTGAATTAAACAAGCTTCAGACTGGTCCAATATGTTGCTGTTGTTGGTTTTCTTTCTTTTTTTTTCTTTTTTACATTCTTGTGTATTTTGAGCTTTCTCTGATCCTAATTCCCTGGTGTCCTTTTTACAGTATTTAATATGGTTAGAAAGCCCAGATGCTTTTAGAAGAAGCTAAAGACAAGAGTGGGGCTGACATACCATTATTGTTCAGATGAAAAGGGCTTATTTGCTTTTATTCCAAGCCCACATGAAGATTCTGGTTTGTAAGCTCAAAGGAAACTTGTTGTTTCATCTCAACAAGCCCAGATACAGCCGGGCTTGATTCAAAATAGACCCATTCTATTTTGAACGTTATGCAGAGACTCCACAGATGTCACTACACAGAGACATTCTGAAAAATAAAGGGATTGCAAGCGATTACTGCATTAAGCCCTAATTAGTAAATTAAAGATAATGGCTTAAATGTGTGGTTAATGTTTTGTGTTCAGTTTTTTTTCATGCCTGAACAACTGATAGTAAACACTTTCATATATCTGCATCTCCCCCTTTTGATATTTCTACAGGCTTTCCATATAATTGCATTACCAAACCCAGTAATACAGTTAAGCTACATTTTAGAAGTTAGGGGGAATATTTGATGATTTTTCACATACCTACTGTGGATGGAATCATTTAAAATTAATGATCTGGCAAAAGAAAAATTGTTTGTACATTTCATTTATCTCCTTTAATTTTCCCCTAATCTCTTTTTTATTCTAAGGAGGATAGTAAGAGAAGAGCAGGCAGAGCTGAGGGGGGCAGAGTTAAATGTGTTATCAGGTTAGAGTCATTATGTTGCTTCTGAATTCTGTTGTCTCTTATCTGGCTCCAGTTTAGTGTTAAACTTTAGTTGACTAGATTCTCTTATATAGGCTTGAATGCTACTTTATGGATGGTCCTGATTCTTTGCATCTGACACGTATAAGGTTTTCCTTAGAATGTACTTTCTGATGTTTTATTAAGAATCTAGAACCATGATAGGAACTATTGTAAAAGGATCTGTATCTGGTCACCAAAATAACCTCTGAACTTATTTTCTACAGCAAACCCACTATGATCTGCCCAAAGTTCGCACATTATTAAATATAGCTTGTTGTCCAGGTACAGCCTGCTTTTTCAAGCTTCTGAGATTAGAAAGTGAGAAATATCCATTTTATGTGCTAATTATACAGTTTGGATGTAATGAACAACAACTGAGTAAACAGTAGGAGCTCAGTTAAATTTTGAAAAAGTTCTTATTGAAATATCTGATGAAGTAGAGATGCTTTAAATAATGCTTGCCTTATTTTTTTTCTTTATATTCTATTTATTTATAGTACTTTCAGTTGATAAGATCTTTCTGTTAAAAGGAGAAGTTCCTTTAGGGTGGACATATCAAATGAAGATAAACCATGTTTACAGGCAATAATGTTTCTTTGTAGCCACTCCATCAATCTCCCAAAAATTGGTACCCTTACTGAACTAAAGAACCTGGTAGTGATTGCCAGGTTGTTTAAAGAACTAGGAATTGAATTTCCTTTTTTTCTTTTGTACTATGGAAACTAACTATATGAAAGTGCAGTATAAGGCTTAGTTGGAAATAGAGAGGTAATAGAGTAGCTAAGATTATAAAGATTTTATCCAGATCTAACAGGCTACCACTATCTTATCCAAATCCAACAAGCTATTACTTCCAACCAGGTATACCTGACATTATGACACTAAAAAGGGTTGGGAATTTAATATTATACCACTAGCTTTTGGCCTAGTTGATTCCTTATCTAACTGAAGATAACATCCCAGAATTTTTTTTACCTTAGTTGGAATTTTCATCAGTACCAGGGAGGTCAAAATGTCTGAAGCAACTATATTTAGGTAAAATCCGATATATGCAGGAGGGTAAAATCATAGTGATAACTCATGTTATGTTGGCATCAGCGTTAGCAGGTAGAGTAGATAGGAAACATAACCAGATGAGCTAATTCTACTTTATTGTAAAATTGTATTAATGGAATCTTGCAAATCCATAAGTACAATTCTCATTTTCTGTCATTTATAGCCCAAGATACCAGGAAGGGTTTCTTCTGGTTTTTTTTTTTTTGCCCTGCCCACTATGGACTATGTTGTCTCTTATCTCACTGTTCCCAGTATCTCTTTCCCTAGTCTCCCAGATCATTCTCATATCCCATTGCAGATGGATAGCTTTTTGCTTCCCAGCCCAAGATAAGGATACGTTACTTTGCACACTGTGAGAAAGTTTCCTGTTCTTTTAATTGTAGCAGAAAGGATGGGCCTCCAGAAATGATAAATGCTTTTTATGGACTCCAGAAATGATAAATGATAAATGCTTTATTGAACAAAGATGTGGTCTTTACTGCCCTCCAAAGGTAGCAAAAAACCTCTGTTTAAGAATATCAGTTCAGATCTTAATTTGGACCACTGAAAACTCCTGAAAGTGTGTGCCCAAAAATTACAACTTTTTTTTTTTTTTTTTAAATAGAGGGGATGTTAAAGAGTAAAACGAGCACTCATCATACCTGTTTTGAAAAAATTTCCAACTAATACAAAGCTTTATGTTTTTGAGCAAGTTATTAAAAATACGATATCCTGAGAATTCGAGATATTCTTAGATTATTGTTTCCAACCTAGGGAGACCATCCAATCTTGGCCATCCTAGTGAATAATTTATGTAGTGTCTTTATATTTCATTTATATTATCGTCTTGGGAAAAAAACAAGCGTCTTGTTTCAATGGTCTATTAAGCTTTTGTTACGTGCTACGTTTCTGAAATGCTGAGCTTAGAATAAACACGGAGAACTAATTTTGTCTTGTTTTGGTTCTTCTTCTCACTCTAGGAAGCTGTTTGGAGTCTATACAGAGTTAAAGTGATGGACTTAAGGAACCTTGACATCTCGGTTACGGAAAACCTGTGAACATTCCAGAGGATTATAGTTTTCCTGTTCACTTTTGTGGTGACCCTTTGAGAAGAAAGGGGGAAAAAATTGGGGAGTACTCTGGTGCCTATACATTAACCAAAAATGAAGGAAGATCATTGTTTACATGCTGCCCTGATCTGTCTGGGAATGCTGTGCTGCAGCTTCGTTATGGCAACAGACAAACTGAACCATTCAAGGCCATCACTGCATGGCCATCACGAGAAAGGGAGGGAAGGGCAAGTTCTCCAGAGGTCAAAAAGAGGATGGGTATGGAACCAGTTTTTTGTAATAGAAGAATATACTGGACCGGATCCTGTACTAGTAGGCCGAGTAAGTTTTTTCTTAAAGTATCTTTTTCTTCTTTCAGAATCCTAAGACGCATATTTTGGTATAATGATTTGTTCTTCAAAGATGTGTGACAAGATGTCTCCTATCCAGTTAGACTAGAATTGATTCATTTAGCTATAAATCCAGCCAAACAACAATCCATTCTTTGGTATTTAAGGTTAATAGTCCAAGACCCAAATGAAAAGCTTAGCGGGCCATACGAGACAGATTCATTTATGCTTTTGAGAGTTTCTTACAAGAAGGGAAGAAAAACGAATTCTTAGGCAGAGACTTGGATCATACAGATAAGATTAAAAGATGTTCTATTAGCATTTAGCTTGTTCAGTTTAAGTTAAAAATGTTACTTGTCTAAGGAATTTGGTCAATGGGCTCATATCTGGTTTGATTACTTGCCCATATTGATTATTTTTTCCAGATATACATTCTCTTCCTTCTTGCCTTTTTCCTGTCTTCCTGTCTTCTCCATGCAAGGCATTCATTGTACCATCAAAACTTTGTACCACATTCTAAGTTAAAATGAATATGATATTGACTTTAATTGTGGTTTCTGAGCTTTACTGCTTTGTTTTATGGTCTGTACTGCTCTTTTTGTCTCTGATTATATGTTGCTTTTATGTTCTGCATTCTAAAATAGCTTCTACATTTAATTGAAGGAGAGGATGGACAAATTAAATATGTAGGACAGGAAAATTATATCTTATTTAATCACCAGATGTAAGATCAGATAATATATTTCAAAACTCATTTTCATTATCAAAGATGATTTCAATATGATTTTAACTAATCCCCAAGCTAATACTACTGAATTCGATAATGATGGTTGTATGGAATCCAAAATACCTTTTAAAATTCTCCAAATTTGGAATGTAATCATAAAGACTGTGGCCTTTCAAAATGTAATTATTCTTCAATTTCTACACTCCTCTGAAGTTTAATGATCCATTATTCCAATCAAAACATACATTCAAGTTATACATTCCTTAAGGAACATTGATTCTGGAATAAAAACTGTAAAAGAAACCTGAACAATAAATTTGAGCAGATAATATACCAGTGCTCATGATGACCACTGTCTTGTAAATGCTTCAAAAATATCAAAGTTAATGATATAAATGTGTGTGTGTGTGTTTCCCAGCCTTTGCAAGTGCAGGCTCCAGTTTTTCAGATCAATTGAGGATTGATCCATTTGTTGCAATAGGAATTGACCAATCAACTTGTCACCAAATTTGTCACCCAAGTTCGACATAGTGGACCGAGATTGACTGGCCCAAATTCACTCAGACAACTTTCAGGCCTAAAATGGGACTAAAATTCAGAGTCTCCTGGTTTAATTCACCCCAGAATACAGCATTACTAGGACTCAAGTATATCTTTACAATATTAGCATAGTGTCTGAACAAGCAAGCTAAATACAACAAAGTAAATTTCAATACATTGGCTTAATCTGATAAACTTGCTCCAGAAATTAGGCAGGCCCAATAAATGCAGAACAATATAAGCAAAACAGAACATTAAAAATAGGTAAGCTTAAAGTAGAACAAAAAGCAGTATGCAATGTATTTTTTTTAAAAAATGCCAAAGTGAAAAACCACAAACTTTCATTGTTCTATTTGTGATTACATAAATGCAATGCTGCTAAATTAGATATGACTCCTTGATGACATCTGCTATAATATATGTTTAAATCTCTGACATATTCATTATTTGCATGAGCCCCACTGTTGTTATACTATCAAGTAGTAGGACAACTCATATTTGAATATCTAAAATCCTTTTTCTAGAGAACATTGGAATGCCTACTAAAATAGCCTAACATGGTGTGATAAATCAGACAGCTGAGCATTCTTCAAGCTTAAATAGGATGAACTATAGGAAAGTAAAGATAGTCTTAATCTTACATGCTGTATATGTATAGCCATCAATGGAGTTGAATGCCTTTACTATTGTGGAAATTTAAGCGGCAGAATTCTGATTTCATTTCATGCATTAATTGCTTTAATACTATTCATTAAACTATCACAATGGGCATTAAGTGGCTATGAAATGAGAGATTAGTTGAAATCAATGGGTGGTTCCCTTTGTTGTAGCTTCATAATGGGCAAATCTACCTTTTTAAAAAAAGTACATTTTATCAACAAAATCTGTTAAATAGAAAATCTTTCCTAGGATATTCTGTGCCTTCTTTTACTCTTACGAAATAATAATCAGCTTTTCCTTTCAAGTTTATCCTTTTAAAAATCCAAATACATTTTAAATCCACCCCCACAGTACGGTATACTTTGGAGCGGTAGATATACTTTCTAGGTTACATGAAACTACTTTCTAGTTATAGCTATTTTTATGTCTTTAGAAATTCAGTGTATAAGTTTGTGCAAAAGAAGACAAAAAAGACCAATAAAATGAAGGAACATCTAGAATTTGTCCATTCCTCTCTAATAAACTTTTACTCTAAAAACAGTTTATTTAACTTCTTCATTATAGCAATTCACTAACATTTTCAAGGTAATGTGATGACTAAGAAGTATCTAATAATCATTTCCCAAAATCTATCTCCTACCTTCCAATATATTTATTTGGGAAGTATATTTGTGAGATGGGCATCATTTCTTTTTTTAAAAAAAATATGCTCAGGTGTCATAGAATTTGAACTTACTTTATTATTGTAAGATTAATGAATTAATTAATGCTTTTAATTTTATTTTCTTTATTGTACACACCCTTCCTGCTTTCTGAATTGAAAAGAAAGCCATCATGAGATAAGTTCTCTAATGTCATAGTCACTGAGGTGAGGTGGCCAATGTAGAAATAAATAAATAATGGATTTGGGTTGAAATGTAGAAAGCCAGGGAGGCAACGGACCACTAGAGAAAGAATTGTATAATCAACAGTCCTCTTTATGTAGGTTTCCATCCTTGGAAATTAAACTTTTCTTTCTCCTTCTTTGAAAAAAAAAAGAAAAGAAAACACAGTAATTATGTACCGTGAAAGTTGAAGAATATTTGGGGAAAATATTAGAGATATTTGGCACAGCAGTAGCCTTTGTTGGCTTTGGAGACTTTATGTGAATATTTATTTTTCATTTTGCAGCTTCATTCAGACATTGATTCTGGTGATGGGAACATCAAATACATTCTCTCAGGTGAAGGAGCGGGCATTATTTTTGTTATAGATGACAAATCAGGGAACATCCATGCAACGAAGACACTGGATCGAGAAGAAAGAGCTCAATACACATTAACTGCCCAAGCTGTGGACCGAAACACCAACCGGCCTTTAGAGCCACCCTCAGAATTCATCGTCAAAGTCCAAGATATCAACGACAACCCCCCTGAATTCCTTCATGAAAATTATCATGCCAATGTACCAGAGAGATCTAATGTGGGTAGGTAACACAAATATGCCCTGTTATTCTCCTGCTGAGATGTGGATGTTTAGAAAGGAAGATAGTAGGTATGGGTTGAATTATGGAGGCTTTCGTCAACTAAGCTCAGAGAGCACCAAGAACTTCACTGTTGGATAATTACTTGATTATCAGTTAGTATTTGTATATAGCATAGAGTTAGACTAGATCAGGGGTAGGCAACCTTGGCTCTTTTATGATTCATGGACTTCAACTCCCAGAATTCCTGAGCCAGCCATGCTGAGGGGAAAGGGAGAGGTTTCCAAGCTGAGCCATGCTGGCTCAGGAATTCTGGGAGTTGAAGTCCACGAGTCATAAAAGAGCCAAGGTTGCCTACCCCTGGACTAGATCATATTTATTCGTATCCAATTATTATTATTTTTACAAATAACTCAAGGTGGAGAACATACCCAATACTACTTCCTCCCCTCAACAACCCCCTGACATAGGTCGGCCTGAGAGAGAATGACTGGCCCAAACTCACCCAGCTGGCTTTTATGCCTAAGGCGGCACTAGAACTCTCACTCTCTTGGTTTCTGATCTGTTGCATTAACCACTAGACCAGATTAAAGTTGTCTGGCCTTAATTCTCATAAGTATTGTTGAAGAAGGAAAACACAACTTTGAAAATAGGCCCGAAATACAGTGAAAAAAAAATCAATGGCTGAAGGAGCAGTTTTTATTCTTCTGTTCTAGGGAAGTAACAGATATTTCTCCTCTCCTGGTTTCTGAGAAGCAGAGCAATTGTAGGCAAGTCTTTCACCCTGACGTTTGAAAAATTCATGATTAGGGGCATTTACTTGCTTCTTGTCCTCTTGTTTGGAAGAGTGATAAGCCAGAGGGAAATGTATCTTGTGTTTGGTACCTTGCCTTGAATGAAATCAATTGTGGCAGGACAAGGCTTCCATATTCCTTCAGACAATGCTAAGGATTCTCCAGCTGATAAAAAGATTTCCCATCTAAATTATTTGAGAGGAAATCTGGATGGATTTCTTCCTCATACACTAATTTCTTACATGCATGGATAACAGTGTTTTTTTTTTTCCTTTTGACTGTAAGCAATATAAAACACTGCTATCTAGGTAGAGATTTATTTATACATCTAAAGCCTTTTATTCATTGGCAAATATATATATATCCCAGAATGTTTTAAAATATGAACAATGAGAGTACCTGACTTCTGTTTTTTATCGTCTAAAAGCTATGCTGCAAAAGAAAAATAGAAGGGGGAGAGAAGATGAGGCGGGGAGGGGGGGGAAACCCAACAAGCTAAGTTGCAGCTTTTATTGTGACCACCTGGGATGAAAACAATTCAGGTAGCATGATGAAATAGCTGTTGGCTAAGTGACAGTTGGAGAACACTTAAAGCAGCTGATTTTCAACAATCTGGAAAAAAAACAGCTCTTCTATTTATGAGAAGCAAGACACAGCTAACCAGGGACTTAAACAAGTTTTGGAAAGCATGCCGAGTTTCTGGAATTTGTTCCTGGCCTTTATTAATTCATTCCTGGCCTTTGCTAATAGCTCTCCTTTTTTTATTGGTATATGACTTTGAGGAAGGATCAAAGGAGACTTAGAATGGAGAAATCAGCATTTTTCCAAAATGCTAACCAACTGCTTCTCCTATTACAATTCTGGAGCAGACAAAGATGCTTTGGATCTGATCTACGTCCTTTCTCTGTACTTGCAGCAATTAATAGACTAATTTCCAAAAGGTTGCATGATAGCCATGGGGACTTAAAAATATCTCTTGAGTTTGGACGGTGTTAAGGTGACAACACCAAGAATTGTCAAGAGTTTTTATCTCTTTAATGCCTCCTTAACTCAAATGCATATTCAAGCCCAGGAAAAGACTCCTTTAGAAGATGTATAATAAAAAAAAACTCAGACCAGATCAGATCAAAATGGGCCAGATCATGCCAAAGGTTAAGAAAAAAGCTGCATTCTAAAAATTTTCCCCAACGGCATCCTTATTTGATGTGTGCAGCATTTGGTTCCAAAGCCAGCAAATGTGCTTTACATCCAAGCACTGCACACATCAAATCAGGATGGCACCAGGGGAATTTTTAATGGACTGTTTCTTAGCCCCTGACCTGATCTGGCTCATTTTCAAATTCAGTCTCTCTTACGCTGGCTTGTTCCCAAATTTGGTCTTGTTCCACTTAGTTTGGGGAGAGTGATTCCGCCTCACTTTCATTATTTTTTTTCCAGCATTCCATTAGTTGGGAAGAATTAGAACAACAGCTGTCCTTAATCCAATCCCACTTGTGATTTTTCTTAAACAGACAAATAACAGTCCTTAGGGGGAGGAATCATCGTTTTTTATCCATAAAGGAAACAAACAAGCAAAAATTTGCATGCGCATCTACAAGACTTATGCACCAAATACCAGATCATAATTAGCTTGCCAATTTCAGCTGATTATACTGTGGTCTATATTGTGCCAATAGTCACTTTCCATTTATCATATGTATATCATGGAAGTGTTTTGGTATCTACTACAGTACTGGCTGACTAAGGCTTTTACACAATACAAAATATAAAGCACAATTTAAATGTCCTTTCCAGGGAAATAAACTCTCTTTACAATAAAGCAATTACCCTTGAAACATGCAGAAAAAATGCTGAGTGAATCACTGCATATGCAACAAAGTTCACAGAGCTGGATAGTTATAGGTGTGTTATAGGAACTTTGTCTCTAGCATGTTGGGGGAATCAAGCAAGCAGATTCAGTGGCAATATAATTTATTTCTTTTGATATAGCACATTATTGCACAGCAAACGTGGGGAGAGATGTGACTGCTTTAAGATGTTGCAGGCAGGTGTCATGTTCACACTCCCATGCGCTCCAAAGCACTTTTAGAGATTGGATGCAAACAGCTGTACAACCCTAAAATTAATACCCCAAATCATAATATTAACAAATTTCAAGGAAGGGGGGAGGGGGAAGAGAAATGCATTTAGCAAACAGAATTAACTCAACTGTTTAATCCCCCCAAAAATAAATAATACTAATTGAATAGAGATCTGCTTTAATCCCTGATACAGCTGTTGGATAACCATTGGTGATTTGTTAGTAAAACCTCTTTTAAAGAAATGAAATGTGGATTTTCCAGGGTGTAATTAGTAAAGATAACCTCTCGTATGTTTCTCATTGTTCCATTGAAAGGTGAAGTTGGCACTGTACTCAATCTAGAAATTTTGGAAGTGGAGAAAAGCATATGTATATATGTTCCCTTTTCTGTTTGCAGGTACATCTGTTATTCAGGTGACAGCCTCAGATGCTGATGATCCTACCTATGGAAATAGTGCCAAACTTGTTTACAGCATTCTTGAAGGCCAACCCTATTTCTCTGTAGAGCCACAAACAGGTACTAGTCAACCATGTGATAACTGAAAGAGAATTTTAGAATAGAAGTGAGCAGCCAGAAACTTTCCAAATTTATTCAGTTTATATCACCACTCATTTTTAAATACATGACTCTGTCATCCAGTTGTTATTGGGCTACAGGTTCAAGCCATGATCATTGGCTTTAATGGGTTTGGCCAATGACCTGAAAGAGATTAGCAATAGCACTATTGCTTAGAGTTATGTACTGCTTCATAGTGTTTTACAGCCCTCTCTAAGCAGTTTACAGAGTCAATGTATTGCCCCCAACAATCTGGGTCCTCATTTTACCGACCTTGGAAGGATGGAAGGCTGACTCAATGTTGACCCAGTCAGGATCGAACTCCTGGCAATCAGCAGAATTAGCCTGCAATACTGCATTCTAACCACTGTGCCACTACCAAGATTCATTTATGTGTCCCAAATATGATGATCAGAAGATAAAACAAAATTCACCTGCTGATTCTAATAAAAATAGCAACAACAAGGAACAACAAACCTCCTTTATATACAGTATATATATATATATATATTTGACAAATCCTGGAATTTCTAATTCAACCTCAAACAAAAAGCTTTCTTTTCCATTACCAAATGCTCACATCGTTCCAACAGGCCTTAAGAACCTTGCTTTGAAAGCATCGCTGCATTTCTGTTTGATCTGTAATTTGCATTCAGCCCTTGGATTTATTTTAGAGAAAACAATACCTTTGATTTTCTTGCTTGATTTAAAGTAGTAAATGCACCTTCTGCATATCAAAAGAATTTGACACTTTTTTCAAGCTATAAAAGAATCTCTAATGGGAATTATACCCACATCATAGTATATGTGATTCCAGGGGTTTATAAAAGAAATTACTTCCAAACTTAGATAAAGCTTAAATTTTGTTATCAACAGTGGATCCCATATAATACATATCAAAGAAGTGGCTCCCCAAACTAAATACAGTTTATCAAGAAAGTTCACACTCTTCTTTGTTATGCTTACACTCACTACTATTCTTTCCTATTTCTGTTGTCTCCATTACAAATCTTCATGAAAAATAGTAGCATAAAACACAGTTTTAACGTTTTTCCTAATGCATTTCAAAGAGTATTTAGGAAAGAAGGGACAAGACTTAAAAATGCATTCAGGATGTGGAAGAGGTAATACTCAGGGAGTATAATTTTATATCCACATTGTTTTCAACACCCCCCCAAAAAAACCTGGGAAGGTGGTGTACAGTGGGAAGGTGGTGTACAGTTTTGAACACTGCTGCTAACTTGAAATGCTGAGAACCAGGAGCAAAAATCTCCATTCCTCCAGAGATTACTGTATATTTTGTTAACAAATATATTAGTCCCTTACTCCATACCCCAAGTACCCTGGTTTTATTTATTTATTTTATACTAGGCAATCAAGAAGGGGGGGGGGAGAAAACAGTTAACTTGACTTAAATACTAATGGCCGATTAAAAAAGCTAAAACATAGAAGTGGTAGAGAGAGAGAGATTGCATATGAGCAGAGTATATGATGGGGAGGTCAATAAGAAACATTAGCTAAGTGGTTTTGACATAAAACCATTTGCTTCAAAATGGTCTAATCCTCTTCTAATTGTGATTGCAACGGTGCAGAATGGAGTGGCCTTTGTGGTGATTAAGTGAGGCACTGATCTCTTAGTAGGAAGAACAGAATCGCAGATTGGGGCCTGTCCAAATATTTGTTGATGAAGTGCTCAGGATGTAATATAATATACTTGCAGCTCGGGAAGATGTGGGTGATAGTCTTAACCTTTGCATCCAAAACAGATGCAAACGCTATTGAAAAGGGATGTTGTTAAATCTCCCCTTGTTAGATTACTCTATGACTCTATTGTTGGATAGAAAGGTTGTTATACAAGTATTTGGGGATCTCATATTCAGTTTGCCCTGTTGAATATGAGCTGGTGCAGAGCTGTGGAGAAGGAGGAAATTGGATAAAAAGTTTATTGGTTTAAGATACGCTCATTTGATATGTTCTAGATATAAAGCCATCAAAGTAGCCCTTCCTTCCTTCCTTCCTTCCTTCCTTCCTTCCTTCCTTCCTTCCTTCCTTCCTTCCTTCCTTTCTTCTTTCTTTCTTTCTTTCTTTCTTTCTTTTTTGGAGAAAAACAAAGCCAAGATTTTCCTCCAGTGAGAAAATAGCATCATAATGTGTCAAATTCCCACCAAATCCCACCACAGAACACTAGTCTTGATGTCTATTGTGGAAATTTTGAGATCTAAGCCTAGCTTTGATTCCTGGATTACATATGTATTAGTGAACCCATTCTGATCATGATCCCAAACTCAAAAGACCGATAAAGACCAAAATACAATAGATGTTTCTAACAATGCGGCCTCCCTTTCATTTTCCTAAAACAAACAACAGCAACATAATCCTTACTGGGATTACAATAGGCTTGGAATAACATTTTGCTACTGGGAGGCCAGCTGTTTTTGGTAGCAATCTGAGATGAGATAATATAAATCAACCCTTTGTGTGCAAATCCTAATGCCCGTTCTCCTATTGGAAATGGCAAAGATCAAATTCCTCAGACTTCTCCATTAAAACCTCAACAATCATCATATTATAAACTGGACCAGGCAAGATCACGGAAAAAGCTTATCAAGCTCTTGCAGAATCCAATTTTACAGATGGATGCTTCTATTGTGTTTGACTTCGTTTTTTTTTTCAGTCTTGTGCTTTTTAGGCAACGTGTTTGAAAATTTTCTTCTCCCGTGGAGTATTCTACTTTTTTTTTGGGGGGGGGGGGGGCAATACATTTTCTAAGCAACATAATGCAATTCTAATGGATGTATTTTCCTGAATATAGATACCCATGTATAAAACACAGTCAATGTATACATTATTCTACTGTAAAGTTCACAATTGTCTCTAGAGTTGCATTCTAATTATCCTAAGTGCAGAACATGCAAATAGATTAAATTCATATTAAATTATGACAAGAACATATTCTTCATCCATCTGGGTTTTTTTTAACCCACAGCAGATATTCTGTGGAGTATGGGTGGAGTGACTTGAGCTTGACATATGCTAAAATCACTAAAGGCAATTTCTCTCTTGTACAATAATCTAAACAAGTATCTGCCAATGAATAGATGTAGAACAGACATACTATGAGATAAGCCTTTGACGAACCTATTGTGAACCCTTTCTTCTGACCTTTTTTCCTGAAGGTATTATACGAACAGCTCTTCCCAACATGGACAGAGAAGCAAAAGAAGAATATCATGTTGTGATACAAGCAAAGGACATGGGAGGACACATGGGAGGGCTTTCAGGAACCACCAAAGTGACAATTACCCTCACAGATGTCAATGACAACCCACCAAAGTTCCCACAGAGTAAGTCCAGTGTATCCTGTTTCTTATACCAGAAGCCTCACTGAAGCTGAGCAATTCTTCCTCTTTTACTTGCCAGCAAACATTTAATATATGGATTCTATGCAATTAAGTATCATATTCTTATTATGATTACTAATGATTTCTAGAATGATGGGGCTGCCTGTGCTCTAAAAACGATTTGGAGGAGGTGCTTTTGAAACATGTAAAAGTGTAAGTGCAGTGTGTCTTTAAAGCAGCTACATTTATTTATTCAGAGGTTTTTGTCAAAAGGAGGACATGGCTGCTTTAAGGAATCACATTAAAAATACAGACTCTTTAAGCAGTCACAAGCCTGCAAGAAGATAAGGCTGCTTTAAAGAGATGCTACACCCCTGTTCTGAAGCACCTTTTTTGAACCATTTTTGAAACCCATGCTCCTCTAATGTAAGATCCCTGCTTCTGTCCTCCAGTAACTTCAGTGGCATGTGGTCTTTAGAAATGAAAACCCAGTATCTCTGGTTAATAATGTTATATCTTCAATCTCAAAGCAATACACAGGGTACCCCAAAATATCCCTGTTCATAAGGTTATGATTTTAACTTTCTTGGATCAGAAAGTCAAGAGACTGTAGCTTAACAAGCTTGTGATATTTTTTTTGATTTGATTCTACTGGGTTCTTTTAGATCCTGTCAACCGTCCCAATCTGGTCAATTAGAAAACAAAAGCTCTTGTGTCCATTATTAGCAAAAGTACATTTTACTAAAATCAAGTGGTTACAGAGAGGCAAAGCCATATTTTAGATTTTTGTGCCCAAAGCATACGGTTCACTTTCCCCTTACTCCCACCGTCCCTCTTGGTTACCTCTAAATATCCAATTGAATTCAAACAAATTGTTTGAGTAATAGTCTCAAGATGTGCATTCCATAGTGTGATCTTGGAACTGCTGGTGGCTTTCAAAGGATGGCACAATGAGTAGCTTTGATTCCCCTCATACTAACACCTCCACCTTATCCCACCCCGCAATTCCTCCCCCCCCCCTTGCATATGCCGGATTGGCAGCACGCAAAGCATGGCGAAGCAGGATGGCAGTCCTGACAAAGCCACACTTGCTTTCTTAACAATTAAGAATGGTAAGTGGCAGTGGCCAATACTTTGGAAATGTGCCTGCTTGTCTAGAAAAATGCAAAGGTAAACTAATATAGTAGAAGGTAATGGTAATGTTTCAATGGTCCATGATTGCCGCAGTAGCTATTTTGTGAGGGAGCGTCTTCTTCCCGCTTTCATCCTTTTATTATTCCATACACAGTCCCAAATTCCAGATAAGCCTACCAATCCATAAACATTTTCTCTGTCTGGAATAGATTCATGTACACCAAAAGGAATCAAGAGGTATCTCAGGCATATTTTACATTCTGAGGTTGTGTGTGTTTGTGTGTGTGTGTGTGTGTGTGTGTGTGTGTGTGTTTTAAAAAAACTCTTTCATAAAGGAAAAAAAAAATACATAAAAGAGTTGAACCATTTCCAGGGACTCACAGTGAACCATTTCAAAGATGAGGATTAAGGCACAGAAGGAGGTAGGGATTTTTGTGCTGCCTCATTTTGAAAACATACTGGATGATGATGTTTCAACAATATGCCCCTGCTGAGATCAGTGGCATGTGGTCTAGACTTTTGGTGGGAAATGCTGTTAACGGAGACAGATGGAGGATGGAAGCAATGGAAACACATTTTAGAGAGAAATAGTTATGCACTGTAAGACAAGAGACCAACGTTAAAATAATAAAAAAAAAAACACAAAGCAAAGCACCCCCCTCTCCATCTTTTTTTATGAATTTGTGAGCGCAGCAGAGACAACATCCAGGTTCTTTAAAAAAAGCAGGTTTCATGGTTGCTTCTCAATTTAGACTGGTTTCATCAGCAGTCTTCAAGAATGACAAAACCTGCACGCCAGTTGCTTTTTGATGGCTCCATTTAGTTTATGAAGGTGTCAAGTTATGACAGGTTTTTAATTTGCTTACATATTTTATTTTTGTATTTAGAAGTGAATATGTACACAACCATCACTGATGCATCCAATACAAAATGGACATTAGGGGGAGATTTAACCCTTCTTAAATATGCGGGCAAATAAAAGGCATCGACAGCTTGTGGGTAATTTATGAGTGAAAATGATTAAATTATATAAATACACAAACTCAGGCACAATGTCTACTGCTGCACAGCATGACCCCAATTAAATCATTAGCAGCTGTTAGAACTTCACTTGTACTCTGCCACAATCCTGATTGCACCTCACTCTCAACATCCCCAGTCAAGGCACACAAATCATTCAGGTCACTTGTACCTACACCAGGTGATCCTCTAAATACTACAAGCCAGTCAAAATAGGACTGTGTTAAAAATAGTGGTATGTTTTCTCCACTAAAGCCTACCCAATACCAGTGCAGTACCCACAATATGGCTGTATATGGATTCTGATATATTGAAAAAAAAGTGAAATGAACAGTCCTCCATCCCTAATTTTTATGACAGTTTTCCTTTATAATGTTTGGGTGTGCCATTGTTTTTAATAGTTCTGTGGATAGGAATGAGTTAGGAAGTCAAATATTGACCCAACTAATCATTTATAAAGATTATAATTGGATACAGTTTCCTCTGTCTTAGGGATCTGGGGCAATTGTTTCTACATGTCAAGTTTGCACTCTATGTATATAATAAAAAGAAATACTGGTTCTTTTATTTCAGTTTTCTTCAACTTTGCTGCTCTTTTAAGTATTTTGTTCACAGCCTTTCGAGGCATTCCAACAATTTCTTTCCTTCCTTCCTTCCTTCCTTCCTTCCTTCCTTCCTTCCTTCCTTCCTTCCTTCCTTCCTTCCTTCCTTCCTTCCTTCCTTCCCTCCCTCCCTCCCTCCCTCCCTCCCTCCATTGTGTCAATATTCTTTACAGTTTTGTGTCTCCTGAATTGTGTTTACATTGTCCCTCATCTTAACTGGGTTAATGTGCTCCAGAAACTCCAGAAAGAGCAAAATGTTTCGTGGATTAGTTAAAAATGGATTTATATAAGCATACATCTGAATTCATTTCACTTAGGCAGCAGTTGCATATTTTATTCTATGAAAAAAAAAGCTGGAGGGAAAAAAAGTAAGTGGAAAAGCAAGAATTTCCATTACAGTCTCCATACAAGAAGTTAGAGCGATTTTATTTTTTTTTTAAAAAAAGTATAAGACCACCCAAGTCCATAATGACTGAGAGAAGAGTTTTGCCTTATAGCCTGCCAAAATAGCGTTTCTCTATTTTTTAATTAAACCATTCTTGAGAAAAACAAAGTGTGATGGGGCAAAACACGAAGTGCCAAGAGACCTTTTAATGGGTGAATTGCTGCATGAATCTGATTTAGAACCTCTGAATGCCCCTGTTCTCTCTGTTTCCTCTGCTAGTTTTTGCATATCTTGATGCAGTCAATAAAATAAATACTCCTGAAGGAATTAGCAGTAGCTCATTTACTGATAAAGCACCGTTTTTTTTTTCCTAGGTGTTTATCAGATGTCAATATCGGAAGCTGCCGTTCCTGGTGAGGAAGCTGGAAGAGTAAAAGCCAAAGATCCCGACATTGGAGAGAACGGTTTAGTAACTTATAACATCATTGATGGTGACGGTATAGAAGTGTTTGAAATCACAACTGATTATGAGACTCAGGAAGGAGTTGTGAAGCTTAAGAAGGTAAGAAATGCATTCCTTTCATTCCTCAATGGATAATACATACTTAACTTTCTTTCCATGCATCACGGAACATATAATAGCCATAGAATTATCACTCATGGTAAAGAAGAAAAAAAATCAGAGCAAAAGCAGTTTGGGATGATTTGTTTATGAAGCTATGATTAACTTCCGGCATCCCATTCTACTCTTACCTCTTAAGGCTTGGAGCCAGAATGAAAGGAAAGAGATTATAAAAATAAAAGTACTGGTGCATAGAAGCTGCTTAACATCATTTTAAAGTGAAGAAAAGTACATTATTCTTTTACTGATCCCCCTCTTGAGAAATCAACGCTGTTCCCTCTTCAAAGCAATACTGCATATTAACTTGGAAATAAATGAAGGGGATTGCCTTAGTTATAATGAAGCATTTATTTTCAAGTTGGCAAGACAGTGTGAATTTTCAGATAATGTGAAAATTACAAGGGGTTTCTTTTGTGTCTGCATGCTTTTTTTTTTCCTGAGGAAAACTTAATTTGGGCTGTCAGGATTCCTTCTGAATGCGGTCTCTGTTGATTGAAAGGAAGAAAGAAAGAGGGGAAAAAATAAAAGAAGGGTGGAAATAAAGCAGGCATGGGTTGATCAGGGCTGTGTTTCCGTCCTGCGGTTCAGCAAAAGCCACTTTTTGCTTCCAGCTCGCTATTCCAAAATTTATTTTTCTTTCGTTTCACAGCCAAGGTCACCAAGCTAAACACTGTATGCAAAATGGCAGTGGAAACAGCTCTACTCAACTTCTTTAAAACTAATGACTTTGCCAACATTGCAGAAGTGATTAGTGTTTACCAAAAGAATAGAAACTAATATTTGCAGCTCAGGGTTGAACTGTGGAGTCCTTAGTGCTCTCTGAGCTTGGCTGTTTTCTTTCAGATGTTTCATTATCCAACTAGTAATCAGTAATCAGTGATGTTACCTAGTTGGGTAATGAAATGTCTGCAAGAAAACAACCAAACTCAGAGAGCACCAAGGACTCCACTGATCAGTATTTCTATATTTGGGGGATTGTTCTACACAGTATTCAATCAGGGCCTTATAGCAACCTAACTATAGCAGTGAGGGTGCCATTTAAATTTCTAAAATCAATTATACAATTCCTAAAACCATCTCCAAAGCTATTTTGAGGTTCGGAATAAGAACCTTGTGGTCCAGCACGTATAGTTGAACCTATATCTTAATTAGATTGTGTTGAAGATTTTATCTTGGGTCCTGTATTAGCTCTTTTTATTGTTTTTCTGTTATCTGTTTTATCTTCTTTCCCCTCCCCTCTGTCAACTACCCAGAGTCATGTGTTTGAGTCTGAGGTATTTTCATTAGTTTGATTTGTATGTGGGTTAAAGAGATAAAATTAAAGAGAGACGGTTGGATGCAGTGGCCTAGAAACCAGGAGATTGTGAGTTCTAGTCCTGCCATGGGCATGAAAAAATGGCTGAGTGACATTGAGTCAGTCGCAGTTCTTCAGCCCAATTCTCTTCACAGGATTACTGTTGTGGGGAAAATAGGTGAAGAAAGGTGTATTGGTATATTTTCTGCCTTGAGTTGTATATGAAAAAGGTGGCATATTTTTTTAAAGATAGCATTTTGGAAATCTGTTAAAACTTTCCATTCTGTTGCTTGCCTATGTTCATCCATAATTCTTAAGGTGTATTTAGGTGGTTGGGTGCTTTGTCATTATTACATTTATATGCTAACAAATCTATTTTGACTTGGGCAGGTCAGAATAACTCACAATAATTATGCATGTTAGAGACCTACGTGCATATCTACGTATGTATGTAAATGGGAAATGTGAAGTACTCAATTGGGTATCTATATTTTAATTGGAAATGAGCCCAGACAGGAGCAACTAGATATCAGAATCTATAAACTGTTATAGAATGGAGCTCCCTGTTTTGCTATAAGAGCAATGCTATCAGTAATAGCTCTAGCACTTGGGAGCATTTAGACCAGGCATTATTAAACATGGGCATCCAGATTATAACTCCCCTCCTGGTACTTATGCCTTGAATAATATAAAAAAAATAGGAAATGTTACCATGGTTTAGTTAACAGTAGTGTCCATCTATACCACAGTTTTTCTTGTAATCTTAATAAGATCTCATTAATTCTTAAGGTTACAGGCTGGACCTTGGAGATGTAGAAATGGTCATAAAACATAAGATGCCCTTTAAGTTCATATTGTTCAATTCTACAGTTTTGAACATTGGTCAGTGAAGGAGTAATTTCAGTTCCCATTTTACCTATAAATCTGCATGATTCTAAAAGTTTTGTGATCTGACCTACCATATTACCTCAAACAAAGACGATCCTAAATTTATTTCTCTTCCCAGAAGCAAAGTAGGGAAGATACTATATTCTCAATGAATCTAAAATGATGTTCATATTTTAAAAGAATATTTTAAATATTGTTTAGGTAAAAAAATAAGCTTTTACAAAAATGATCCTGAAAGAAAGCAATGGCAAGCCACCTATATAATGCTGACCAAAAAAACCTCATGGATGGATGGATCCATGAAAGCAGTAAGGATTTACTCAACTCGAAGGAGGTTTATCTTTTATGTTGTTGTTGTTCGTAAAAAAAAAAAAAATATCCTCGGAATGATACCTCATATTTTCTTCTTTTCTTTTTGACTCCAGCAACTTGATTATGAAACCAAAAGAACCTACAGTCTGAAGGTGGAGGCAGCCAACATATATATTGACCCCAAATTCATCAGTAATGGGCCATTCAAGGATACGGTGACTGTGAAGATCAGTGTTGAGGATGCTGATGAGCCCCCCATGTTTTTAGCACCATTATACATCCTCGAAGTGGAAGAAAATGCGGGGCCGGGTGCTCCAGTTGGACGGGTACATGCCAAAGACCCTGATGCTAAAAACAGCCCTATAAGGTATGCTTATAACAGGCAACGATGGCTTAACATAAAAAATGCTGAAAATCCCATCAATAATAACTTAATCACTTGCAGTGTAATAATAATGCGAGGCACTATAGCAAGGGTCTTCAAACTTGGCAACTTTAAGACTTGTGGACTTCAACTCCCAGAATTCCTCAGCCAGCCCTGGCTGGCTGAGGAATTCTGGGAGTTGAAGTCCACAAGTCTTAAAGTTGTCAAGTTTGAAGACCTCTGCACTATAGGGAGGAGCAATTTTACTTTTTCCTCTTTAGTTACCAAGCATAGCAATTTCCAGGCATAGTTAGTAGTATGAATGTTAAGAAGAAGAAAAAAAATCTGATGATCCTGCACAAATGTTGTGCAGATACATAAAAGTAGCAGTGGGTGTGGTGCGCATTGACAACCTATACGGGGATATAGACATCTTTAATAATTATTTGTTATTTGCATACACAATCATGAAATTAAATATTTTAGCCTAGTGTACTCTCAATGCCATCATTGAAACAGTGTTCAGAAGCATTACAGATGCAACAGTCTCAAAAGTTGTGTTTTTCAAGGTACATATCAATCATAAGATCTCAAATGCATAAGAAAAGTCCACTTTCCAAAATCTCTTCTATTCCTGATACTGTGATGGAATGTAGTGGGCTGGATTCCCAGAAGAAAGGAGATGTATTCCAGAGAGATAAGAGAAACTGAGTTTAGATAGGTTATATGAGAGAAAGAGGGTGAAGATCGAAGACAGATCCTCCCTAATAGTTAGTGTAGAGGCAACGAAGATCTCAGCTTGGGAGAATCCCCACATGTCATTTTTGGCTTTGGGCCTGACATCAATCTTGACAGAGTAAACACTCTACTATCTGCATCTACTATATACTCTGTATATGATTAGGGAGGGGCTTTCTCTCACACAGCCCCATCTGGTCTCCATTGTCTCACTCCTTGGAATCCAGCCTACTACATTCCATCACAGATATATTGATCTAAGTAGCTGGAAAGGAAAGAACGGATATCTGGACCTCAGATTTTGTAAGATATATAATCCACCATTATTCAGCCAAGCATTAATAAGCTCATCTAGGAAGACATGTGAATCCAGCATACACTGCTCTTTGCAGCAACTAGAATTTCACTGTTGGAATGCAAGTAGTTAACTCCTAAATAAAAGATAAAGATTTCCCTGTCCAGTCAAGTCCTAAGGTGTGCACTCATCTCTGTTTTTTAGCCAAGGCAGCCAGTGTTGTCTGAAGACGGTTTTCCATGGTCATGTGACCAGCATATGCCAAAGGCGCATGGAAGGGTGTTACCTTCCCACCAAAGTGATACCTATTAATCTACTCGCATTTGCATGCTTTCATACTGCTAGGTGGGCAGGAGTTGAGGCAAGTAACGAGAGCTCACTCCATCATGCAGTATTCAGATCTTGAACCCAGTTCAGCTTTCCAGTTGACAAACTCAGCGTCTTTAACTGCTGAGCCATCGCTCCCCTCTAGCTCCTAAATAGGACAGAGCATTTGCAGCCAATGAGCTAGCACCATTGCAATAACTGGTCTGCTTTTAGCAATATATAATTATCAGTTTTAATATTAGCAATGTTAAAGCGATTCCAACTATTTTAAAATGACATTTGAAAAATATTAAAATAGATTCTGAATAAGAGCTCTTGAATAAGATATAACAAGGCAGCTGACAATTAAGTCACCCAGAAGAGTAGGGGAACCGTGACGTTGAATTATAACTCTCGGAGGCTCCAGCATAGTCAGTGTGAACAATGCTAGAACTGCAGTTCAAAATCGTCTGAACAAGCACACCATGGATGAGCTGATGAAAATCAGACCTTTGCATCAAGTTCTTTCCCAAACACTACAACATGAATTATACCTTCCAGAGACATTATTACATCATTGCTTGCTTTCATTTGGGATAAACAATGATAGAATATGTGACAAGAAAACACACCTAGTGGCACCAATGGAGCATGTGGAGAGAACACTACATAGGATACTACTTTTATGGGCAAATGGAGACCTACACAGTTGAGAGACCAGGATTTTACACTGTGGCTTCTTTGCCATTCTAGGTCACATATTAGAGGAACTGCTGAAGAAAGATATTTCTTCCACAGAGATACTTTCCTGCTGTGACTTAGAACTTTGCATCATGCAGGGTTCTAACATATGAACAGAGGCATGTCACATATTTATTCTGTATAAAGATCTTTGCTCATCTGGGATCCAAGTAAAATGTCTATGCCCACTGAATAGTTGAATAGCCTTACCTTTACAAATAGTCCCTACTACCAAAAGCAAAGAAAAACAAGACACATATTGCACTTTACTCATGGGTTGTTACTCCATGCTACTAAGAAAGAGCATAGTGTTTCCATTTAGAAGTGATCTAGTCATTCTAATTAATATTTTCATCTTGCTAAGCATGTTCCCACCAAGCTATTCTTATAGTAATCTGTGCTACACTGTTTGGGAGGCATTAAATGAACTGAGGACAATGAACAATTCTCTTCTAATAACTTCATTTGCATCCCCTTTTAGATATTCAATTGATCGTCACACTGACCTCGACAGATACTTCAGCATCAGTCCAGAAGATGGCTCAATTACAACCACAAAAAAACTGGATAGGGAAGAAATAGCCTGGCACAACATCTCCGTGTTAGCATCAGAAGTTCGTAAGTGTTCAAAAAACAACAAAAAAAAAAAACCCTGTTCTAGTATGCACAACAGTCCCCACTTTTGAAGAAACGAAAGGTGTTGGGATCCCAATATCTTTGGGACTGATATTTAACCTATGGTCACTTTCGTTTCAGATGAGATTTCACATTGGATCTGAGATAGAATAGAATAGAATAGAATAGAATAGAATAGAATAGAATAGAATAGAATAGAATGGACCTTGGAGGTCTTCTAGTCCAGCTCCCTGCTCAAGCAGGAGGTCCATACCATCTCATTCAGATGATTGTCCAGTCTCTTTTTAAAAACTTCCAGCGATGGAGCGCCTACAATTTCTGGGGGTAAGCTGTTCCATTGGTTGATTGTCTTTACTGTCAGGAAGTTTCTCCTTAATTCCAGATAACTTCTCTCCTTAATCAGCTTCCAAGCATTGTTTCTCATCCTTCCATCTGGTGCTTTGGTGATCAACTGACCCCCTCTGCCTTGTGGCAGCCCCTCAGATACTGGAATACTGCTATCATGTCTCCCCTATTTCTTCCTTTCTTTAGAGTAGCCAAACCCAAGTCCCGCAGCCATTCTTCGTACATTTTGGTCTCCAGGCCTTTGATCATCTTAGTTGCTCTTCTCTGAATTTTTTTCCAGTCTCTCAACATCTTTTTTGTGATATGATGCCCTTGGTTGGGTTATAGCTTGAAATAAAAAGGTAGAAGGCTGCTAAACTTGTCTACCTATAGGAATACAAATAGACCTTGACTTATGACCACAATGGATTCCAAAAATTCTGTTGCTAAGCAAAACAGTTAGGTCCCATTTTACTATCTTTCTTGCCACCGTTGTTAAGTAGATCACTGTAGTTGTTAAGTTAGTAATGCAGTTGCAAAATGAACCTAACTTCCTTATTGACTTTGCTTGTTAGAAGGGGACAAAATGACCCCAGGAGAAGATAGATCAGTCTCACCAGTGAATTCTGTCAAGTAATTATCACCTGACTACATGACCATGGATGTGAAGTGAAATTAGACAGGACTAAATTCCTATAATGCTTAACTTCATGCACATATATACAGGCATCTACGCATACCTACATCATGGCCACTCAAACCAATCTTAGATGGGGAATCATGCATTTCAAAAACCGAAGCAATTTAAAAGAAAGTGATCCATTGTTTTCTATTAAGCCCATGCTTGATCAATATATTGCTCAATAACTCATTGCCACAAATTCATCTGGATTTCCACAGACCCAAGAGGAACAAAGAGGTAATTTCGGATAAAGCAACCTCAGCACACAATTGTTGACTGCTTGATAGAGCAGCCACTTAATCTTTTTATCCTGTAGCCGATCAATTTCTAGTTTTTGGTGGGGCAGGGAGAATAATGCTATGCTGATCATCAATCTATCCATCTCCAGTCAGCCAAAATGCACATCAAGTTATCCAATTCGTTAGTGTTCAGTTTCAACTGCACAATTTTAGGCTTTCTCTGGAACTGGAAGCTGTGTAACCAGAGATCCAGGATGTAGGTATCTGATGCATAAGTTTATTGTAAAAACCGCTATATATAAGGCATTAAGATAGAAACCCAGGCAACCCACGAGCATAAAAAGGACACTTGATTCATAGTTGAAGTCAGTGCTTAATCTTTGTACCTTTTGCTTCTGACCACAAAGTACAACGGGACTGAGGGTTTCTATTTTTGAGTGGGAGAAAGAGCTTCTACACCTGTCCCTTGTTATGGTGACAGAGTAGACTGATTTCATGCTGCTTCTTTCTGACCTTGCCAAACTAGAAAGCATGCCAATCGTAAAATATTAATGAGCAGAGCTTTAAAAAAATTATCCAATTTACATGGTGCATTAGTGAGAGGGTCTGATGATGCCGAACTCATTAATTCTGATAATATTTTACTAATCTTCTACTAATACCTAGAAAGTTGCTGGTCATGTTTATATTATATGTTGTTAGTTGCGAAGTCGTGTCCGACCCCTTGTGACCCCATGGACAATGTTCCTCCAGGCCTTCCTGTCCTCTACCACCTTCTGGAGTCCATTTAAGTTCACGGCTACTGCTTCAGTGACTCCATCCAGCCACCTCCTTCTCTGTCGTCCCCTTCTTCTATTGCCCTCAATCTTTCCCAGCATTAGGCCCTTCTCCAGTGAGTCCTTCCTTCTCATTAGGTGGCCAAAGTACTTGAGTTTCCACTTCAGGATCTGGCCTTCTAAAGAGCAGTCAGGGTTGATCTCCTCTAGGACTGACCGGTTTGATCGCCTGGCAGTCCAGGGGACTCGCAGGAGTCTTCTCTAGCTGTACCAAATATTCTATCTGTTGACCCTGTCAGTGCATGAACTCTCCTCTCCTCTCTCCTCTCCTCTTCTCCCCTCCCCTCTCTCCCCCATTTCCTGTTTTGTTTTGCTTTTGGCAGAAAGGGAGGCATTCATTTTGCCTTTCTGGGAGTTTTTCCTCTTCCACTGAGAAGAGAGTCTAATCACTTACTATCAACTGAAATCAATCATTTGAACAATATGGTTAACGAGCAGAGATATCTTAGTCCCAAACAGATCCAGGGTTGGGTGGGTTTTTTTCTGGCTTTCTGTACGCCAGGCTAATCCACACATTCAGTTAAGGATGTCACGTGAACAAAGTCATTGACAATCTGGGTATCCGAGTTATTGCTCCTGGGAGGATTACAAAAGAAAGTTGAGTAGGTCAAAGGCTGAGAAAGGGTCTACATGAGACATTTGAAGTAGAAAAAAAAAAAACCCCAAAACAGACCGACAACTTTGTGCTGTGTGCTATTATGTTTTCCTTCTCAATAACTATTGCAGATAATCGGCACCAGGAAGCCAAAGTTCCAGTAGCAATTAAAGTTCTTGACCTAAACGATAATGTCCCCAAGTTTAAGGAGCCCTATGAAGCTTTTCTATGTGAAAAACCCCAGACAAATAAGGTAAGCTTGTCCACTTTCTCTTTTCTTCCTCAAGATTGACCATTTTGGGTTCTCTGAGCAGCCCGAAAAAAAGGAGAAGCAGGAAAAATAGGCCAGGATTTCTGCTGGGTTTAAAGCAGTCAATGTAATGATGAGCATCTCTATTAAATCTGTCTAACTGGTTGGTAGTAGCAGTGGGAAGACTATTCTTACTATTGTTACTACAGGTAGTCTCCTACTTACAAAGGTTCATTTAGTGACCGTTTGAAATTACAATGGCACTGAAAAAAGTGACTTATGACTGTTTTTCAACCTTCGTAGCATCCCCAGGGTCACGTAATCAAAATTCAGACGTTTGGCAACTGACTCATATTTATGATGGTTGCAGTGCCCCGGGGTCATGTGATCAGTTTTTGTGACCTTCTGACAACCAAAGTCAATGGGGAAGCCTTTGACTTTGTTGTTGTTGTTAGTTGCGAAGTCATGTCCGACCCTTCGCGACCCCATGGACAACGTTCCTCCAGGTCTTCCTGTCCTCTGCCATCTTCTGGAGTCCATTTAAGTTCATGCCTCCTGCTTCAGTGACTCCATCCAGCCACCTCATTCTCTGTCGTCCCCTTCTTCTATTGCCCTCCATCTTTCCCAGCATTAGGCTCTTCTCCAGTGAGTCCTTCCTTCTCATTAGGTGGCCAAAGTACTTGAGACTTAACAAGTACTTAAGTCTTAACAACTTAGCAACAGAAATTTTGGGCTCAATTGTGGCCATTAAGTCGAGAACTGCCTATATTGAACTTCTCTGAAACCCTATTGTTACTGCCTTCTTATCCTAAAACATGAGTGATTTAGAAGGTGCTTTGATGGAAATTTTATTCTACATAGCAGATCCCAACATGCAAAGTCTAAAAGTTGAGGCTGGGAGGGGAGATTACAAATGCATACTGATAAGTGCCTTTCTTTTCAGCCACTAATTACAATTTTCGCAGAGGACAAAGATGATACAGCCAATGGGCCAAGATTCATCTACCATTTGCCACCTGAAATGATGCAGAAGCCCAATTTTACTCTTAGAGATAACCGAGGTTTGTACTTATATTCATTATATAGGATGGGAGGAAACTAATTATCCTTGCAGTAGCTTTTCTCCCCCTCATTAGCCATGACTGATTTTCTGCAGCAATGACTTAGCATGGGGGAGCGAGCTTCACCAAAATGCATAGGATGCGGTAAAATGCAACTAAAAACCTTAAAAATGACTCTGGTGGGGGTTTTTTTTCACTAGAAGAATTCTTCTTGATAATTTCAACTGGGAGTTGAAAACCACATGTCTTAAACTTGCCAAGGCTGAGAAACACTAATAAAGGAGAATATTTAATAATAATAATAATAATAATAATAATAATAATAATAATAATAATAATAATAATAATAATAATAATAATAATAATAATAATAATAATAATAATAATAATAA
>NW_015386721.1:110268-141823 GCF_001527695.2 Protobothrops mucrosquamatus
GCTTCTGGAGGCAGGTTGTTCCACTGGTTAATTGTTCTAACTGTCAGGAAGTTTCTCCTTAGTTCTAGGTTGCTTCTCTCCTTGATGAGTTTCCATCCGTTGCTTCTTGTCCTGCCTTCGGGTGCTTTGGAGAATAGCTTGACTCCCTCTTCTTTGGGGCAGCCCCTGAGATACTGGAACACTGCTATCATGTCCCCCCTCGTCCTTCTCTTCGTTAAACTAGACATTTGTAGCTCAGGATCAAAATGAGAGGTCCTTGGTGCTCTCTGAGCTTGTTTTTTTTCCCTTGCAGATGTTTCATTATCCAAACTAGGTAACATTAGTGCTAGTGATGTTATCTATCACTGATGATGTTACCTAGTTTGGGTAATGAAACATCTGCAAGAAAACAACTGAGTTCAGAGAGCACCAAGGATCCCTTGTTGAGAAACACTGCTCTAAATGAGAGGGCAAAACACAACCAGGCGTTCAGAATTCTCTTACTATTGTATATCAAGCAACAACAGTTCCAATCTCATTTGTGTGGTCTTTTTCTGACTTGCCCTTCCTCAAATGACAGAAATTGTTGTCACACCTATTCCCCCTTTCCCTTATTCACAACCCAATATGAAAGATACCAACAAATTCAAAAAGATTCTGCTCTCTGAATTTTATAGCTGATGAAGATTGGAGATAGATGGCAAGTTGTTGGATGTTTCAAATGGTACAGCTTTTAAAAAAGCGAAATGGTACATGTTAAAATGTTCTTACTAAGTTTTGTAAATCTACCCTCTACTTCATACAGATTTCATGTAGTTATTAAGAAGACTGATGGTGACAAAACACTAGAGCAGTTATTGTGATCTTTAGTGGCATTTCATGCATTTTTGCAAAGCGCTCTGAGCTGTTTTTCACAATTTCACTGTTGTCCAGGCTTAAAGTAAATGAAACGATTGTAGGAAGGGTTATAGACAGGGGGATATATGGATAATGTATGGATGGGATAGAGACACAAAGAGAGAGATAATAAATAGATAGATAGATAGATAGATAGATAGATAGATAGATAGATAGATAGATAGATAGATAGATAGATAGATAGATAGATAGATAGATAGATAAGAGAGTGAGAGATGACAGAAAGATAGACAGACAGACAGATGATAGATTCACTTTACTGCAAATGTACTTTGGGAGTTTTATAAAAGAATTATTGGATACAGTTTGCTAGGGTGCTAAGATAATCCATCAAAAACTAGAAATAGAACTCTCCCCCCCCCTTCCCAATTTATCTTAAATCATGGTTTCCCTTCATAAATGGAAACACATTTGAAATGGAGGAATATTTCATCACAGTACTCTACAATTCACACAATCCTATACATGCCAAGTCAAAATAAGTTCCACTTGATTCAGTATGGCTCTCTCCCAAATTTGTGGTTATAGCTGTGCAGCTGAGGAACTGTTGATCCCCAAAAATTTAAGGGCTAAAATAGAAAAGTAATATTTTTTAATTAAGCCAGAGCTCAATGGTGCATTACTTGGCTGTTTTTCAAATGTTTGTACCAGCTAGTTTCCAAATACATTTTCCCCCACAAAGCATCCCCCTTACAGATCATAGATAGCGATAGACATCACCCTCCCACCCACAGCATTCCTAGAGGCCCTGTGGATTATAAAATTTATTCCAGAGCTTCCCCTATCCATTACAGAAACAATGGTTCTATCTGAGCCAAAATTATTCTACTTAAGGTTATTACTGCCATTTGGGAATGTCAGGGATGTTCTTGATTGTTCATATTTGATTGATATCGTATACACCCTGTTGACACTAGATGCAACATAGGCACTTAGGCTAAAAGTATAGCAATGAACAATTGCTACATTGATCCAGCAGTATTTATTCTGCAACTTTAGAAGAGTTTGCGGTTTGAAAGCAAAAACTAGAAACACATGGTGAATTTTATGTTACCATTTGACTCAAAATAAGTTGTTTTTTTTAAAGCCTTTTAACATGTTCATCCCACATTAAACATGAAACTTCAATCTTTTTACTTGATTTAATGTTTGGAAAAATTCTTTATAGTAAACTTTCATTTCATTTCAAATATTGTTGGGAAATGTTAGAGAAGCAATTTTTCAAATCAAATATCTATTATGCAAGTACAACCATCTAAATCTAACACAGTCCAAAACCAAGGAACTAAGAGTATAAGACAAAAACAATTTTAATGTAAAATTCTGATTTTTCCACTATGAAAAATCATAGTATTAGTAGGATACCAGAGATCTAATCAATGCATATACACAATATCAGGTAGGATTTGAAAGTGTGTGTGTGTGTGTGTGTGTGTGTGTGAACAAGAAAAAGAATCAAGAACATACCTGACATTCCTTCATTTCCATTTAGCTTCCTTCTAGCACAAATTTGGCTCTAGGCATCTACTAGAATTTCAATGAATGAAGTGTGCAATTTTCAATTGCTGTGTAACAATCAATAAGGTTATGCCAAAGACTCACTCAGAGATGAGGTTCATAATCAGTTCAATAAACTCTTCAAACCAAAGGGAATTTCCTAATCAGATGCACAATTCAGACAGAATCCCTGAATTGTATCGGAAGATTCTTTTTTTTAAGTATACAGGCAATTAAATCCACCCTACTCAATACTTTGGATCAAAGCTTCTATTGGTTTGGATTTCCGAATTGATTCAAATCATCGTATTAACCAACTGAATCAAACAGATGTTCCTAATTTGTCAGAAGCAATCTGAACACTCTTCCTGGTGAGTGCCACAGGAGGATGTTTTACACTGAATCAGATAAATAACCGGCCAACCTTTTCAGAGATCAAAAGTTTAAAATTAAAGAATTTCACCTTCAGCTATCAATAGCTTCAGATTAAACAGTCAAACCCACCTCATTTGCCAATTAGAAAATTGCAAATAGTACATATAAGAGAGGGGTAGCTTAGATAAAACTTATCTTCTGATTGTCTCAAAGGTGCTTTCCCCCCCCAAAAGGCAGATAGATAGATAGATAGATAGATAGATAGATAGATAGATAGATAGATAGATAGATAGATAGATAGATAGATAGATAGATAGATAGATAGATAGATATTTTTCCTTGAGGAAGAAGACATTTTGAGTCTTATCTAAGAAGTTTCATCAGTTCTGTCTGGATACTAGTCAATTAGTCAACTAATCCTTCCATTCCCACCCCCCCTTCCAATCAGAACTGATGAAACTTCTTGGATGAGAAGTGAAATGTCTTTTTCCTCTAAAAAAAAAAAATAGTCCAGTTGCCTTTTTTAAAAATAAAAAAACACCTTCAGGCAGCATGACCTGGATATCTATGGAGATTCTCAGTAATCTAGATCATGGTTGTCCCAAAGGTGTTTTTTCAAGAGGCAACTGGACTTTCTTGTTTTTCTTTGAAGACATTTCACTTCTGATCCAAAGAGCTTCTTCAGATCTGACTGGAAGGCGGGGAGGATTGGAAGAATTCGTTGACTAATTGATTAGTATCCAATGGTCCAATGGTATCTATCATTTTTGTAACAGACCATTAAACATTTTTACTTTTTCATTAATTGTTTGGAAGATAATTCCAATCAATGGAAGATAATTAATGATGGAGTCATTGTAACATCTAGCTGCCTGATTTAGTTTTAATTTATGGAGGTGAAGATCAACACAACACCTTGACTATTGTAATCTAGAACTTCTGTATTCTATCTGTATTCTATCTAAGAATTGGTTATAGGAAGTCACATACAAATAGAGCTGATTTCAAATAGTCTTTGAAAATTCTCTACCAGATTTCTGGACAAAAAACCCACCTTTTTAAATTTTAATTAATTACCTTTTAATTAAGGGAAAGGAGAAGATTTCCAACAATTTCTCAATGGTTAGATTCCTCCTTATTACCACTACTAAAAATTTCTCAGGGAGTTGTGGGAAGTATGGAAGTCAGGAAGATTATTATAGTGATATAAGAGATTATTATAGAGATTATTATAGTGATAAATTTGACATTCCCTCACATTTCTTGACCATCAACTAAGTAAATAATTGCCCTAATGTTATTCCCATAAAATTTTCTGAAATTCTAGTTCTTTGAAAGGCATTTCTATACTCAATTCTCTTTTATTAACCTTGCTGCCTACCTGTTCAAATAGAACTGTTAATCCTCAGAAGAAATCAGTAATGACTACTCCTTAACAGGATTAAATCATTGTGTGAATCAGACCTTAAATTTAATCAAGCTGCCTTCTTTTGTGACTTAAAAAAAATGAGGTATATGTTCATAGGCTATTGAAACTCTTGTTTTACTGACCTTCAAATTCTTTGCTACTTTTCTGCTTTCTGCATGACTACCATCAATGATATTAGATCTGGTCCAAAGAATCGCATTTCTCCTCTAGTTTAGCACCTAGTAAATATAACTATTTACAATGACCTTTCCTTGGTTCACCCTATCTTCTTCCATCCAAAACACACACACACACACACACACACACACACACACTTCAGTGACAATAAAGCAACCGAAAGTAGCTTTCCAGGATGTTCAGAGGAAAACTAAAGGTAAGGAAATAAAGATTTGCAGATCTAAAGCACAATAAATAGATAAGAATAAATAGAAATAACAGCAACCAATATACAAAGAAATCTTTAAGTCTTTTTTTCAAATTTTCAACTATATGAAATGTGTATTTTCTTTGTTTTCTCCCTTCACCATCCACACAATCTGAGCAGTGGTGGGATTCAGCCAGTTCGCTGTGGAAGTGATTTTCCCTGACCTGATAATTCAGTGGTTCAGATAACAAGCTGATTATGCATCAGTCATTTTCATTTTTTAGTTAATACTGGAATATCTGTCACTTCCAATCATACATCAAGCTTCCAGTTTTATATACCAAAATACTATGTGTGGTAACAGTTATACATTGCTTCCATCTAAAGAGAGTTCTCATGCTACTATAATGCAAACACTTCTCCATGCTCTTTCCAGGGAGGTATTTCTTTTTTTACCATAAAGTAAGAAAAGAAATGACATTGAAAAATATCTACCCAGGATTTCATGATATAAGGTCTCTTGCTTGAGCAGAATACCAGAGTATTTCTCCAGAATGATACAGGGTCTCCTGCTTTAGCAGAGTACTTGAAAATCTGTAGAAGATCTCTGTTATTCTGTATCCTATTCTGTATATATCAAATATTTGATAATGCAGAAACCTAGTTGACATAGAAGCCAGTGCATACGTAACTACGTGTGATGGTTTTTATTCTGCAGACAGTTGGACCTGCAGGAGGAAAATCATTTAAGTAAGGTCAGCAGGTGCTAAGATTTCATTGCAGTATCACCTAGGCCAGGGGTAACCAACCCCGATCCATGGACCAGTACTGGGCCGCAGCATGCCAGCAACCGGTCCGCAAAAACAAGCAAAGCCCCATCCATGGGATGCAGTCAGCACACAAAACCACGCACCCTTTGGTCCCTGGTGCCCAAAAGGTTGGGGACCTTTGACCTAGGCTCCTTAATTGAACTGCCCATAGTCCTTGGTCTGAATGCAAAAACTCTACATGAGTGACCAGTTCAGATCTCTATCACTTTCCTGCCTGATGCATGGAAGAGAAAGAGAAGGTACCATCTGAAGTTTAGAGTAGGAATGGGGGTGAGAATGACAGAACATGTATATCCAATTTTTGATGCTAGCCAGTTGCTTTCCAATGTCCTTTTGCAGATTGCTCCACATGGGAATTTGGTCCTCAGTGGTTACCTGCTTGCTGTAAGCAAATCTCTTGTTGTGTAAGGCAGCTACTTTGGATCCAGGAAACTCCACTGGTACAAAGTTGCAGCTGGATCAGGAAGTGTTTAGTCCCTCCTTGCTTCAGAGCTTAAAATACTTTGCAAGACAGACCACACAGTACCAATTATATTTACCTAGAAGTAGCTCCTACCGAGCTCCATGGGACTTCCAGATAAATGTATTTAGGATTATAGCCTTGTGTTACTTTAATGACAGCTTGCTCCTAAAGTGGTCAGTTTAACACACACACACACATAGACACATAGTCTTAGCATAATCCTTTCAGACAGAGAATATGAACAAATTTAATACTAGCCTGATACTGTAAAATTATCACATCTGATTATAATGGCAGACCTGGGACAGAAAAATATACAGTAGGGTTTGGCTTGCTCACCCAGTTTTAAAACGGTAAGTAAAGTCATAGGAAATGATAGCGTTAGAAATTTCTGCACTGAGCTAAATTTAGTTTTTGGCCTGGCTTTTTTGGAAGTCTGCCTGGTGACATTATGTCTGAATATCTGCCATTTTTTTTCATGTGCTTAAACAGCAAAATATCTGCCAAAAACAATACCCAGGAAATATAGTGGAAGAAAATGTTGGCAACTAAATTTATTTAGGTTTTTAGTTCCATTGAGAATGAGCACATAAGCCTTTATCATTTTTTTTACTACAGTGAAGTCTTATTTGAGGTATGCTTCACTTTTGGCACAAAGATGGCTCTACCGATGGTGTTTTCTTGGCCGTAGTATGGGAGTTATTTGTTACAACCATCTTCCAGATTTTCTTTTCCTTTTTGCAACTTCCACGCTAGTCTGTTCCAAATTACAGGCACTATCTGAACATATCCAACTGAATAAACAAAGCAAATGTATAAAATAACACTTATCGTATGAAATGAACTGACTGATTCTTTAAAAAAATCTTGCTACAATTTAAAGACTTCTGGCTTCCAAATTCAATAGAAACCTAATATAATAAGCAGCAACACAAAGAAAACTAAAAACCATAAAGCACACACTGCTAAAGAGATGTTATGTCCCAAATACCCTCCAGAAGAACTCGGTCCCCAATAACTTTTAAAAGTTGATCAAGAGTGAAGCTGATCTATGTTCTGTGTAGAACAGAGGTCTCCCAACTTGGTAACTTTGGCTGGCTGAGGGAATTGAAGCCCACAAGTCTTAAAGTTGCCAAGTTTGGACACTCCGATGTAAAGGAACACTACTTAACCCCAAAAGAATGCCTCAAATTGCCTAAAAATGCTTTATACAGTCATTTCCTTTATGGCAACTACCACGAAGAAAGTATCTTCAGATCACCTCCATTTTTTAGCAGCTTGAAATGTCACTAAATTGTCGACTTGTGTGATTTCAGGGTTTTCTAAGTATCAAAACAGAACAAGGTGTGCTAATCTTGTGGAACACTGGCATTTTGTTTTTCAAATTTATTTATTGTTATTTTGGCTGATACAAAATGGACCATCCATTGTATGTTTGTGTACTACCAACAATACATGCTGAACATGCGTAAAGAGGTATACATGGGCAAAATAAGAGTTGGTTTTGCAGGACATAGCATTTGTCTTTCTGATCACTGCGGGTTTAAGGAAGGAATCCACATACCTAAGACAGAGAACTCTTTCTTTCTGGGTAGTTCTCGACTTACGACAACAAATGGAACCAGAATGTAAATAAAGATATTGCTCATACTTCTGGGTGATTGTCTTGATTGGATTACCTCACAAGGTTAGCACATCACAAAGAAACTCCTTTCACTGAGTTCGTTCATTAATGGCATTTTTGTGAACCAGGACAATATGTGGATTAGCCATACCTTCAGATAAGGTATATTCTTTCCAATAGTACCTTCAATTCTTAAATGACATATTTAAGAATATGTTATTCTGACAAGAATATTTGTGTTGGGGAGGAAGGGGCAAACCAGTTGAGTAAGTGTATGAAGGCAAAGAATTCCTTCCCCCCCCCCGCCCGAAAGGCTTTAATATTGAAAGACAAATACTATTATTTTATCTAAAACAGATAACTCTGCAAGTGTTTACGCAAAACGCACAAGCTTCAGTCGACAAGTGCAAGATTCCTATATTTTGCCTATTGTGATAAGTGACGGTGGGAACCCTCCTCAAAGCAGCACCAACATGCTTCCTATTCGAGTTTGCAGTTGTGATGGGAATGGTGGTGTGATCTCTTGCAACCAAGAAGCCTACATCCTCAATGCTGGATTAAGCACTGGAGCTTTAATAGCAATCCTTGCTTGCATTGTGATATTGTTAGGTAAGGCTCTTTTAAGTTCTTCCTCTCCCTTGTAAACACTTTACCTTATCTATTGTGCTATTCTTTCTAATATCCAAATAGAAGCTCTATACAGTTTTTAGACTAGTTAAGGAAAGGAGAATTGTTTGATTGGAGCTGCATTTTTCTCTTTTAAAGCATACCTTTACAGATAAAGCTTGAGACACTGCCCTGTTTTTAAAATGTTGCTAAGATACAGTAGAAAATTTAGGGAGGATATTTTTCCTCAAATATTGCTTCTGGTGGGACTTAGAAATGCCTGTTTTTCATGGGTTTTTGGCTTGAACTGCTTAAATTTATGTTGTATAATGTGTGGTAGGACATCTAAGAAATAAAGCATACCTGAACAGCTCCTGTCCTGAAGAGGAAAGCAACAACAACAACAAAATGTATAAATCAAAGCATTGTCACCCAGGTTCCAAATAGATTTTCTTATAGAGATCTACACTTCTCAGTTTTCAAATTTTCCATCCCTGTTTCCCTTCTTGCATCAAATTGTTAGATTTCACAACCCCTCAACCATTCGCTGAGGTTGTGGAAAAAGAGATTTGAGACCTCTAATCTTTCACCTTATGATCAGCTTAGTCCTGCTACTACAGATAGGTTTGCTCATTATATTAAGCCATGGTTTGTTTGTTCAAGCATGATTTATTGAATAAAATACAACTTGGTAGCTGTGAACAATCAAGCACATTGTGGCTTAGCATGATGTAGAAATCCAACCTGAAATAATATATGACTTTTCTCAGAGACCAACTGGAATTCCAATATTTATTTATTTTTAATCTTGAAACTATCAGGCTCACGGTTGGACATGTAAAGCTGGACCCTGAAATTTACTAGTCCTTCCATTTTTCCTTCACCTCCTACATTTTCTGATTAGATGGTTTGGCTCAGACTGGTTCAACGAGCAACCCTTCCCCCCAATACTTTTGCTGTCCCACAAGAATTCAGAGCTAATGCTAGATGAAAAATCTATTACCTATGGATTAATTTTGGAATATACTGTAGCCTAAGCCAGGGGTTCTCAACCTTGGCAACTTTAAGACTTGTGGACTTCAACTCCCAGAATTCCTCAGCCAGCTTTGCTGGCTGAGGAATTCTGGGAGTTGAAGTCCACAAGTCTTAAAGTTGCCAAGGTTGAGAACCCCTGGCCTAAGCAGATGGATTCCAAGGACTGGCCTTTTCAGTAACTGAAACACTTTTTATTCATGCAACAAAGGGGTGCTAGGGGTACTTCCATAAACATATCATTCTCTGTTTTTTCCCCCTATTTCATTTAATTACAGAACCTTCTTATACAATTCAACAAACCTTACACTTTATTTTCAGATAGTGAACAACTAGGACTTTTGCATGAATCATTGCTGAGTTATTGGTTTTTTTTTTTTAAAATATCTCCTCTTTCCCCAGTGATCGTTGTGCTCTTTGTGACATTAAAACGACAAAAGAAGGAGCCTCTCATTGTTTTTGAAGAAGAAGATGTACGGGAGAACATCATTACTTATGATGATGAAGGTGGGGGTGAAGAAGACACCGAAGCTTTTGACATCGCTACTTTGCAAAATCCAGATGGTATCAACGGATTTATCCCTCGCAAAGACATCAAGCCAGAGTACCAGTATATGCCACGGCCCGGGCTTCGGCCAGCTCCCAACAGTGTTGATGTGGATGATTTTATTAACACAAGAATACAAGAAGCAGATAATGACCCCACGGCTCCTCCTTATGATTCCATCCAGATCTATGGCTATGAAGGGAGAGGATCAATAGCCGGTTCGCTGAGCTCATTAGAATCGGCAACCACGGATTCTGATCTAGATTATGACTATCTACAAAACTGGGGACCTCGTTTTAAGAAACTAGCAGATTTATACGGCTCCAAAGACACTTTTGAAGATGACTCTTAACAATGAAGTTCTCAATTTGGCCTTAAGAACTGTGTCTAATGTGCTAAAAAAAATAATGAAAAAAAAATATTCAGAGGAAATGTAAGCAGGTATTTTTTAAACAAAAAGTGAAGAAAAGTTCCTATTCAGCATTTAGGTTTGATGGGGAGGGGGTCCTTTGATGAAAAAAAAATGGACAGGAAATACTGTGAAGTACCTTTTCATGGAAAAAAAAAGGCTAAGATGGGAGTTGGGTCTCAACTTTGCTAGAAGGGGGAAATGATCTCTTATAAAGAATAATGATTAAAACATATTTAAGTAAAGGAAATTCTAAATGCCATCTTAGAACCGAGGGGCAGTCTTTTTATGTACTCTGAACAGTTAAATCTTTTATGTCAAAGAAGCTTCCACAAATTAGAAAAAGATAACAGTTCCGAGCTGTAATTTCGCCTTAAACTATGGACACTCCCTACGTAGTGCATTTTTAAACTTGAAACATATAATATTCAGCCAGCTTAAACACATATGATATATGTACAGGACAATGTACAATTATAATGTCTCTTGAGCATCCAACTTGTTTCTGCTGACTCTTGTAAATCTTTTTGCTTATACTTTCATCTTAATCTAATACGTGCCAGATATAAAACTCTGTCTTGTTGCAGTGGGAGAAGCCCTATTTCTATGTCATTTTTAAATGTATCTATTTGTACAATTTTAAAGTTCTTATTTTTAGTATACATACAAATATCAGTATTCTGACATGTAAGAAATGTTACATCACACTTATATTTTATGAACATTGTACTGTTGCTTTAATATGTGCTTCAATATACGAAGCAGACTTTGAAATAAAAGATTCTTTTTTACTACTTGCTCTGCTTCTTAAACATGGAAAAGGGGAATATATATATATATATATATTTATTTATTAAAATGTATTATAGCAATATTTTGAACTAGCACATTTGTCCTTTAAACAGCCTATTTATTTGTGGGTTAAGTTTTTGTGGACTTATTTAATGTGTTAGGTAATGTCATTAAGTAAGTTCTTGAATTTAAAGAAATACTGGCAACATCTATATTGAATTGGAAGATACTTGACAGATACTAGGAAGCTTCTTCAGTTCAATTCTACAGTACCCTAGAGAGTTGCTGGATCAAAAACGTTTCTGCCCTTCCAGCAAACAATAAAACCATAGAGTTTCCTTCATCTACGTCTCAATTAGGAATACCACTGAGATAACGACAAAAAAAATATAATATAGAGGATTTCACCTCCAATAAGAGAACAAGCAGATGAACCATTTTACTGTTGTTGATTACAGAAGCCTTATTCATTCGCTTAGGATTATTTTTTATTCTTCCTTATATAAACATAAAGACTGTCAGAACTTCACATTTGAATCACAAGTAGCTTTTGAGAGGGAGCATCGTATGTTTGAACGCTTGCGAAATGACCAGTTGTAGGTTGAGAACTACCTCTATGTAAAGAGGCATGACTCTTATGAGAGAGGATGAAAAATGTTATAAATGTAATCAATGAATTGTCATTATTGTTACTTTTCTAAGGGAACAAGAAAAAGGGAAACCTTTGGAATTCCAGAGGGGGAAAAATACCTCATTAAAATGTCTTTCAATTCAATCTGGGACCTCTCTAAATATTATTAATAATGCTTGGAATTATAATTATTAATATTATTAGTCTGCCGTCCATGAATTTGTTTTTTGTTTTTTTAACTTTTAACTAGTGGTCTTCTGGAAGCAATGTTCATTGGCTGCATTATTTATAGGGAGCTCTTTTCCACCACTTAAGATACATGCTGACTACATCCAAATAATGGTCTGCAAAGGATATTGCAAAATGTTCCGGGAAACCAGACTTTTAACAACCAAATGAAGAGAATATGGAGAAACATGAGAAAGCTAGGCCTGATGCCATTATAAACAAAAGAATCAGGGACCTAAACGCATTGCATACCAGCTGTGATGGAAAGAAATAAAATCTAAATTTGGAAAATGTGATGTTTATCCAAGAGGAAGCAGAAACTATATTAAATGTTATTCTGTGGTTATGTTTCCAAACATTTTGACCTAGAATACAGGAATGCCTTCATTGGTTGAAATCCTACAACCTCCATAGTTAGGTTCACATACTAGATGAAGTTACAATTAGCCTATAGATAGTTGAGTAAGTCTAAACCTTTTCTGTAAAGTACAATCTTCCCTGACATTACTCTTCTCACTTTCCCACCATCATGAGTTTTTAGATGTGTACAATGTATTTTTAGTTTTATTTTTTTATTAGTTTTATTAGTTTATCAAAATATAAAATGCAGAAAAAAATGAAAATAGTGGGAACGTAGGGGAAGAAAAAGTGTAGGGTAGGATAAAAAGGGGGAAAGCCTCATCTTTTTGCCTTTACAGAGTAATATATACTAGCCATTTCTATAACAATAAACCTATCTAATCAGCAAAACCCAAAGTTAAAGTTTCATTTTTTTTTCACCTCAAGCACATAGTCCAGAAGTGGTTTCCAAGTGGAATCAAAATTAGCTGTATTTGATTACGGCACTCAAGTTAGCCATCTCTGCTGATTCCATAAGTTTTTCAACCAGTCATTCATTGTGGGAATTAAAGTAAAAATGTGTTTTTGTTAATTCTTATCACTCTGTATTTAAATGTAATCTACTGTGATAGATTTTTTATATTTGCCCTAAATACAACAGTGGTACATTTGAACCCTTAAAATATTTTAATGCAGCTTCAGAGTATGTTACAACCAGTTTTTGCTGCTGTAAGTCACTTTTGTTTAAGATTCAAAGCTGTCTAGGTTAGCAATGTTCACACCAATATTGAATTTCAGAAGACCCTATATATCCTAGGTATTTACAGACACTGCACAACTGTAATTGTATATATGTGGTCTAGGCTGGAGATTTGTTAGCTGTCTGTCTTGTTGCAGAGAATCACAATCTTTACACAATATGAATTCTCGTATTGCACATTTGGTTCATATTTTCATTTTCCGTACTGTGTATGCAAAAGAAGGCCAAACTTCTATGTGAAAATTCTGAGAAACAGATGATTGTGGTAAATCAGCCACTTTTAACAGAATGTGAAGAAAGTGAAAAATCAAAATGGAAGTTAGAGATATTTTTGTTTTTTTCTTGGTAGTGATTCCATTTATAACTGGCTTTGATTTTGCTTGGGCTTTTCTAATAATTTTGTAGTCAAATCTTAATTTTGGTGCTAGAGTAGTATATAACAACATTAATAATAAGCTACATAAAACCTATGAGAAATAAAATAATGTATTTGCTGAAATAGAATGCAAGTAAATATTTTGTCCATCTCACTTTCTGGAGTTATTCTGCTATTTCCTTTCATAGGAATAAATATTCACTCGTTGATGGAAACCATCTGATGTTTACACAATCCAAACCACAAATTGTTTCCTGAATTCATAGGAATTAGCTACATTGTGCAAGTTGGATTTGATGAATCAGCTTGGAATTCTTTACAGCATATTTCTTCTTCTTCAAATCTATCACTACACACACATACATACAAACAAAATACTCTTCCAAAATATTTCTAAATTTTGAGGAAAGGCTACAATCAAATTGGTACAATTTACCAAATGCAACAGCAATGCTTATTTGTTTTGTTAAAAATAGAAATTGCAAAATTACTTATAGCTAATTATTGTGTCGTGAATTTATTCCCCACATTTCTCAAGATTTATAAAACATTGCAACACAAGAGTTTCCTTCTTCACTGGTTTAGTTGCCAGATTTAGTGTTGCACAAAGAGGAATATATCACCCACCCACCCACCCACACACACACCATGGACTCGCTAAAGGTAGACAAGACGTACAGTTGTCCAGGAGGAAAATGTCCAGATTCTTAGATGTTGTCATCTACTAGCTAGAAACTCTTTCAATTTTTTGTTAAAATGTAGGATGCTGAATAAGAACTTTTATTTTCATCTAAAACAGAGATGAAGCACAGTATTTATTTTATGAAAAAAAATCCATAATCACAATATTCCTTGATACTTTTTTGTTCCATAAATTGCTATCCTTAGATCAAGTGTTTTGCTTGTCCTGTTTTTTATCAGAGCAACTTGTGGAGGGCAGGGATTTATTGTAAGCAAAGGGTGTTATCCCACTGATTTCTTAATTCAAGGGAGAAAGAAAGAACTAACACCAACCCACTCAAACAATCAAGCAGTAAACAACAGCCATATCAAAGAACTATTAAAGAAAAAAGCACCTCCACCAACAACGGCAGGGCAGGCTTCTGTATATAAATGGAGAACAAACCCCATTCCCTTCTCACACTGAAGATGTTACCTAGTTGGGTAACGAAACATCAGCAAACAAACAACCAAGCTTAGCAAGCAACAAGAACTCCACGGAGCTAGCACCATTGTTTTTCTTCTGTGATAACTTCTACCTCCACTTAACTACTTACTCTCACTTCAGAGATGTATTAGCCTTGCAATTACTTGGCACTTACACTATACAACTGAGAAGAATTGTCCCCAAATCATAATCAATACCCACGTTTCTGCTAAAACTTTAAAGATGTCAGAGAATAAAAGCCCATGAGAAATAAATGGCCCAAATATTCAAAGAGTGAAGTTAATTTTTTTTATCCAGACCAATCAGTCCAGGCAATTTTTTTTCTTCACATTAGTCTTTCTCCTTCCTTTTCTCCACAAGTAACAGGTAGCACTGCAGGTAAATAAATCTATTTCCATCTTTACAGATCCAAGTTGTAAAGTACTAACATTTTCTGATGTTAAGTCTCAATCTGAACACAATCAGCTTGAAGAATAACTTTATTATGTAAAAAAAAGACTTGATATAAAACTACATTTTCCAAAGAAAATGTTGTAGTATAGCATATAATGGTATGTTATGAACACTGACACAATGCAGCACATACACTGAACACTAATCTGGTGCAGATTTACACTGATTTTTACATGGAACAACACAGAATTAGTTCTCTTTATATGTAAATATTTTTAGTGACTATAGACTACACATAAGACTTTCAATACTCAGTGTATCAAAAAAAAATATATCATACAATGAACAATAAAATGCATACAGCTTATATTATAAACCATTCCAGAAGTCTTTTTAAAAAGCCAGTGTCAACATCTGAACAATTTACTCAGCTGAAGCAGGCTGTGTTCTCTTAAAATGAAACACTGGAAAAGTTGAGAGCCAAGTGAAAAAGAAAATAAAATATTATGAGCATCAAGAGGCCAAATTCATCTCCGAGTTCATCTATTGTAGTCAATGGAATTGTACCAAAGATGTGGTTGGCTGTATGCAGATAACCACACTGACGTTTTATACTGCCAAAAAATCATAAGGACTTCACAGGCTGCCAGTGTATATTATTCAACTTTCATTAATTCAAGAACCATCCAATGGGTTTAATTTAGATTCTTGATGGAAATGACTGCCGGCCATCTGTTTTCCATCCTTGAGCACCATTAGGCCAATGTTTTAGATGAACATTTTGTTCAAAACAGAAACCTGGAAAAATGCTAATGCTTGGATACCTCAAAAAAAAAAAAATCTCTGTGGCTTTTTTAAAGGGAGGTGGGGGAGTGGAGTTGAAGATCAGCTTCCTTGTTCCAGTTTTGTTCCAAGGCTGACTGTTGAATTACATATTCCTCCCATGTTAAAAATGATTAAAGGGTTTTGCTTGACAAACTGTCCCATATGGCTTCTTTTGGAGTATGTAAAGGTCATTGCTTCTGTTAATACAATGATTGCAAATAGCTCTCTGCCATATGACTCTGTTCCTCCTAACTCAGATTGGCAGTTTTTATTTTGACAATATGCATTCCCCCCCCCCAGTGTGGGTGGCTTGAGGTAGGTGTGAATTGCAAAGGGATGCTCAAAGGCCTTCTGCTAACACAATGTACATCTTTAATTAATGGGATTTTATGCCGGTTGGCCCGAGAGGAGCTGGGCTGTTATCTGTTTTAAGACAACGGCTTTGTCATTGATTTAAATTACATATTTACCAGGGCCATATCATAAACTAGAAAACATTTTGCTGCAGTTCAAATTTTCTCTCCTAGTCTGAGAGACAAACAAAACACTGCAGTACGCAAAGGAAACATACACTTAATAACATCATGAGATTATTTAGTGCTAAAATAGAAAGGCCTGTCAAATTACCGAACGTACAAAATTCAACTAAAAACAGCAATTCTGAAGTATCTCTTTGTCTCAGAAGTTGAATGCTTAAAGGGAATATTGTGTATTTTGGAACGTGCTGCTTGCTCTTATTCAATAAAGGTACTTACTCAGCCATTCTATAACTCTAATAATCTGTCCAAGCCTCTTAGAGGCTCACAAAATATAAATAGTATTAAAACATCATTGGTAAACAAGAATGATAAAACTTCAGTTGTAACATGTTTTTAAGAAATAATTAAAATAACAACAGCATAACAAAATCTCAACATCAACCAGTAGCATACAGACCTTGATAGGATCATCTTAATCAACAAATACTACTTTGAAGACAGGATTTTTTTTTTTAAAAAAAGTAGGAAATTGCGTTACAAGAATAACTTTTTTAAAATTCATATCCATCTTTGAACTGAGTAATATGTATTTAAACAAAACCTGTGGCCCAACCCTCATTTAGACTTGCAGATCATGGCAGATCTACCAACATGGGGTAGGGAGGTATAAGTTGTGGATTATTAACTGTGAATTTTTAATATAGTATGCCAGCTGGAATCACTATGTGTGAGTTTGGCGGCTACATAAATATGTTTAACAAGTAAACAGTAAATAAAAACTCACAGAAGGGCATCCCAGGGGCCAATCAGTTAGTTCATCCCACCAACAGCGTAGCCAATCCATTGAATATAATCGCTTAAATGCTTCTCCTGCATATTTTCTCAATATGCATATATTTTCATATTAGTTAGAAGCTATACAATTGCCTTTGTGATAGTCTAAATCACTTTCTCACCTTCACCCTGTGCCTCAAAGGACATTCCCTTAGGAAGCTCATTAAGCAGTGTTAATTATGGCAATCAGCCCTATCCAGCCTGACCCAATTAAAGCTAATTAGCCGATCCCTTTATTTCCCAACTCTTTTCTCTAGTGAGACTTGGCTTTCCCATTTTCAAGATTTTCTTTCCAAACTTAGTTGCAGAGTTGCTTAAAATATGTTTTCCTTATTAGGGGGGAAAAAAGGAAAGGAAAGGAAAGGAAAGGAAAGGAAAGGAAAGGAAAGAGGAAAATATTATCATAAATTAATTACAGTGCCATGCAAAAGATGCCAAATTTTGCAGTTCATGTTTTCAGATCATGATCTATACTATCATATTTGCCTGGATAAAGTAAGAGCAGATTACCATCCTGATATAATAACATCCTAGCAATAACTTGATTCTTACTGGTAAGGTTACCAATGTTTATATTAACCTACCTCAAAATACAAGTAGAGCCAACAGGATACCATCAGGCTAATTTTGCAATTCCTCAGAGAAACTCCTGTTTCTCTTCTATACTTGCATGGAGTTGCCTACATGGTCTTGGAGACTTCAGCAATCAGTTGTGCTATACATTTCTTGGCTGTTTCTCAGAACTATTTTCCCCATCTGTAAAGACAAAGCAATTAAAATTATTCTACAACTGCAATAATTAAGGGAATCCAGTTATTTTTCATAATTGTCTTCCCTCCATTCTTGACATTTAAATAATTTTAATTTATATACCCCGCAGCCAAGTTCTTCAATTATTTGTTCTGTCATTGTTTCAATAAAAACAATATTTTGGAGTCACGATGGGGAAACAATACCTTATTTTTTTCCTGTTTGGTTGACTGTTTAACTGTTGGTTCTCAAAGGATGTGTATATGTATGGATGTGTATACAGTATATAGAGAGAAACACACAGATCATGTTGTGCTGTTGTTTCAGCAGAGGTTGTTTACTTGCTCTGCAGTTGCAATCTATACATTAAGTAATGTATGGCCAATGAAGTGCGATCTTTTCTTACTAGGACTTACTTGCTCTGACCATGCTCACTACAAACATGAGCTTCTATTACTCTATAATCTTACCCTGAAGATAAACGTAATTCCTAGCCTAGATACACCAGGTTTATCTTCATCAGACCCATCTTTTCCAGCTAATGGCAAGGGATTGTGAAAGTTGCAGTCCAACATCTGTAAGGCATCAGGCTGCCTCCCTTATTTGAAAGAAAATATAATTCAGAGGCTATATTTATCTAATACTAGGGGATTCCTTGTATGTTGTCACTGTCAATATTAACCTAGATAGTTCAACCAAGAGTTTTTCTGAGCTCCACTTCTACATGAAAGGGTGACACCTGATCATCATGCAATCATTCTTGAAAAAAAAAGCTGACAAAAATGTAAGAGAAATAACATTCAATGTCCTTTTGCAATGTAATCAATGTGTGAATGGCCAATTACTATCTTTTCAATTCACAAATTGAAGTTGAGTCAACAGTGCAAGATGAAGGTCTACCTTTCATGAACCTTTACAGAACCCTTACATTCTGACTAAAGAGAAATTCCCTTAGGATGGACTCCAGCATGAATCCAAAAGCTTGGAAGATTAAGTCTCTGTGACCAACCCAGATTGGATCCTTTATAGAATTAGCTCATGCCTGACATATGATGAGTTTTATTTCACTATAGATTCTTTACTGTTGGATCCACTCTTCCCTTCTGTCTTGCAGCTGGTTTTTGCTCGACTAACACAAAGTGATCTTTCATGGTATTACTAGCCTTTGCAGACCATTATCCCACCCTAGCAGTGTTTCTCAACCTTGGCAACTTTACGATGTATGGACTTCAACTCCCAGAATTCTCCAGGTAGCATTTTGGGAGTTGAAGTCCACACATTGTAAAGTTGCCAAGGTTGAGAAACACTGCAGTTAGAGGAAGGTCTGTGTCTAATGTTTCTCTCTGGAATTCTACAATGCTTCTAACCTTTGGTTGCTTCTCTGAAGCAATGCACTCTGGCCTGCTGTCTCTGATCTCTCTAATCTAGGTCTAATCAGACCTACATACAACTGCGGACCTGCGCCTTTTTCGCTGAGCCCTGAAAACCCATCTATTTCATGCGGCCGGCCTGGCGTAGTCTTAATTAGGTTTTAGTATAGGTTTTTATATGGGGTATTTTAGAGCAGGCCTTTATTTATTTAATTTGATTTTAGAATAGATATTTATTGTGATTTTTATTATCGCCTGTTCACCGCCCTGAGTCCCATAAGGGAGGTAGGGTGGTATACAAATCTAAATAAACATAAACATAAACATAATCCATACAAAGGTGTCAGAAAGTCCCAGGGATCCATTAATCAGCAGACTTGTTCTGACATCAGCTCCTTAGATGCTTTTGCTACACCCTTAATACGTCTGGAGAAAGGGCAAGAAGCTCTTGGATAGTAAGATAACTTTTCATGCATCACTTAGCTTGTCTGATGAATACATTGAGAATTAAACTTTAATGACTCAGGAAACTTGAAGAATGAAATTTACAATTTCAGTTGTCCAAGGAAGCAGAGTTGAAATAACTATGTACTCTTAATAAGCTGGGCTAGGAGAAGTCAGTCATGGAATGGGATGCAAATTTGATGGTATCCATAATATGGGTTTTTTTTTCCCCTCTGAAGCCAAAAATTAAAGCAAGTGATGGAAGAAAAAGGAAGCATGCTCATTAAAAGGTATGATACCTTTGCGTTTTGTAAAAATGGACTTCGTTTAAAATTACGTAGGTTTCATACATCATTCTCAACCACATATTTTCTTTGACCATATGTTAAGTCTGAGTTGGACAACTTCAGGTCCATTTCTTCAATCAACCACTTAAAAACTATTAGAAATATAAAACAAAAGCTAACCAAGAGAGAAATCAGTCAGGGTGCCGAAATTGTAGTTTGCCAAGTATCGTGAGTTAGGGAATTTCTGTTCTGACATGTGTGGGGTCTTAATCAATGTGAGCAGATCTGGTAAATAGTTCCCCTTTCAGTTTCTTCTGCTGCAGAAACAAACAGCAAACAGAGATAGGAAGAAAATAGCCAAGCTCAGAGAAGTAGGCAATAAGGACTGTACATTTCAATATATCATTTTCAATGGGCTTAAAAAAAAAGCTTTTGCTTGTAAGCAAAAACAAGCAAACCCTGGAGCATAATGGACATGAATTTTATGGACTAAAACCACACACATAAAATCTTGAAACATAGTAAAGAGTTTTATCTTGCATAAATACTTCCAGCAAATATTTCTGCTTTAAAAAAAAAAAAAAAAAAAAGGCATCATTCTGTGACCCCAGGACAATCTTTGTGTTGCACTTAGCTCCAAATCTCTTTATGTAATCCTCATACTACATAGAAAATAGCACCCTACATCCAAGAAACTTGTGGGCAATTTTGGGCAAAAAGAAAAGAAGGCCTAATGCGTAAGCCTTCTCTTTGGCTTAATTTACAATCCTTAATTTAAATAAATAAATAACTCCTAATCCTTAAAAAAGAAAACCCAGAAATCCTTGGCCTTCCAGTTGTAAAGTATTAGTTAGCACTGTGAAAGATGTGGTAAGGCTAGGAGTGTACATATTTTATAAGAAAATATTTGTGAGTCTTTTACTAAAAGACAAGGCTGTATTTCAAAAACGACACAATGATAGGAAAGTCTCAGATGCAGAGATCTACTGAAATCTATAAAGCTACAACACCTTTTCTTCCATTACAGAGAGATAGCTAGTCAGAAGAGAAACTGAACTGCCCAAGGTGGAATCAGAAAACCAAAAGAAAACTGAATTGAACAATGGAGAAGGTGATGAAAAAACATTTTAAATCGGTCTATATAAGAAGAATGTTACAAAGTATTTTTTTTTAAAAGAGAGGTGATAAAAGCACACACACATACCCTGCAAACTTCTAATGTTTCTACTACTTAGTAAAGATGAGAGGTGCAGAAATCCAGTGAACAGAAAGTTGAATTCCAATATCCATTTCAGGGATCTACTGCACCACTAACCACCCTTCTATTTACTAGCTAAATAATTTGAATAATACATATTTCCAGCTACGAAAATGATGTTCCCTTTTGTTCTTCGCCCTCACTCCTAGCTAATCTGGAATGCCAACGTTGAATTCACATTCCTCAGTCAGTGTCCTTTGGAAAACTGAAAGGGCTTCTTCATTTACAAAAGAAATAGGTTTGGGACAAAACTGCATCAATAATGCAAATCTTTCTAAATAACAAAAGTGTATCTAAAAAAATTACTTTCTTTTTTAGCTTGGCTTAAGTAACTTTTCTTTCTCTCTCCAAAATGTCTGTTCAAAAAGCGAACATTATACACTCTTTAGACTACAATCTTCCCCCTAAAATTCTTTATAAATTATATATAATTTGGAAATGAAAATATCCTCTTCAGAAGGCCTTATTTCATTTCAGAAAATGATTATATATCAATCAGCAAAAAGCATATGAAAAGAATGTATATTAAATAGGGTTGGATCCAATCATATCAGGATTCAAGGTAATAATGAAAAGCAGGCCATTTTTGCACCCTTACAGCAAATGGTATCTAACTTTCATTATTTGTACAGCCCAGATTCACAGATGTTTTAAAATGTCTTTATATTGGCCAGTAAGAACTTACATTCACCAATAGTGAATTTAGAATGTCTTTGCTAGCAGAAATGGAACCAAAATGGAGATACTATGAAATAAGAGGAACCAGGGATCCTCTTATTATCTGGATCTGATAAGTCTTGGATCAGTGTTGGGGGACAGAATTGCACTGCGGTAGGTTTGATATGTCATTGATGAAGGGGGAATTCTTTGGGGTTTTGTTTATTTGGGGCACCCTGATCCTTCATATGACAGAAGGTGACTCATTAAACTCCCTGCATCATTGAGGCTTCCTTCCTTAGCCAATGTATGGAAGATAACAGGTTTGGTATCAGGTATGATGATCAAAGACATGATTAGATGCTAACATGCCAAAGAATTGACACCTGTAATTTTTTTATATTTGGGACATCACTCTAAAGGTATAGCCTCCCAGATGTTGGGTGGGATTGTAGTCCTGAATGTTTATTAAATCCTTGAATGTAAAATATTTAGTGGATTGGGAAGATTGTAATCTGTATCCACTATTCTGGATGGAGATTCTAGGAAAGTTTGAGAGAGGTGAAGATGATCTCACTGTGACATCTGTCAACCCACTGATGATGAAGGTTAACTTAATTGATTTGGCTGGCTAGGTCCTCCTTCTCCACTTCCACTATTACATTGGTATTCCTCCTGAAGCTGATTGCTTGGAAGGAGAGGATGATCATCCCAGATAGAAGGACTGTGACGTTATTTGGTCAAAAATATACAGTAGTTGGGTGTAATAAGTGCAGCATGTTTTGAGGGGGGCCAAAGGGCATAGCTGACTTGAGGCTTTTCAGTTGAGAAACAAAGTTAGAGGGATGCCTTGTCAGAAAATGTAACGCTGTATAAATCTCTCTAGATTAAATTAATTACTTTTAAAGAAAATGCTACATTGCCTGATCCTTCTGACAGCTTAAAAGGTTAAAAAGGCTAAATTGGAGGGCTGGAGGGCAATGGATGGAGTCTGAAATCAGCGGCACATTGCTATTGATTCATTTTTACAGCTAGAATTTAGAGCTGTGTTATAAGATCAAACATGACTCTGAACTGAAAAGAGGTGAGAGAAAAAACATGATATATTACATTTTGCTGGTATAGATGTTCTCCATTCACAAAAAAAAAACCTAAACCAACCCATTTTTGCTTTATTCAGACATATTAATATAAGTATTTCAAGACATATTTCACTCTAAATAACACATTTCTTTTGTTTTTAATTCTATGATATACAATATAGTTTCACTGGTCTGCAAATGTCTGATGATTTGTTAAACTATAAGTAAGGCATTACACTGAGCATTCTGCCTCATATTGAGGCTCACAGTCAGAAACTCCACTAACAAGGGATCAAAGCATCTATCTCATACAGCTAATATATAGAAGTGGAGTAGGAAGGTGAGACACAGAAAACAATATCAGGCATAGCCCATTTGTACCTCCAACAATAAAATAAGCACAAAACGACACCAGGAAAAAGAAAGAAAGAAAGAAAGAAAGAAAGAAAGAAAGAAAGAAAGAAAGAAAGAAAGAAAGAAAGAAAGAAAGAAAGAAAAGAAAGAGAGAGAGAGGGGGGAGGGAGGGAGGAAGGAAGGAAGGAAGGAAGGAAGGAAGGAAGGAAGGAAGGAAGGAAGGAAGGAAGGAAGGAAGGAAGAAGGAAGGAAGGAAGATAGTATAGTTCCTTTCATGTTCTCTTTCTTGGATTGAGGCTAATTTTTACATTAGGAATATATTTATCTTGGTCTTCTCTTTATCTTATTATCTGCTTTATAAGTTTTCATTTGTCTAATACACCTCCTGTCTTACTTTACTTCTTCTATATTTCCCCCATGATTTTATTGTAATCAAACAAGAATGTTAATGCATACTTGCTAAGCCTGCCTGCTTAATTCTTTTTGTCTGCAAATATGATTAAACAAACTAGGAATATGCTCATGTTTGCAGCCATAGAGCCTTCGGATTATTTTTAACAATAACGCTGGACGGAAATATTGAATGTGATCTTAAAAGAGTCCCTGTTAGTTCACCCCTAACAGATCACACGATAAACTAAAAACAGATTTGAGGTAATAATTCTGTCTTGTCTTTTGTCTTCGGTGGCTCATAGGCAATCAAATTGTATCTGCATAGACAACTAGTCTACCTCATTGTTAGCAATGCTACAAATATGATGGACACGAGCAGAATTTTGTGCTGTAAAGCAAAGCTGATTGGAAGCAAAACAACAGTTTAGATTGAACATTTATTTCATGGAATTGCTTCAAAAAGCACTTTTCTTATGAACATTAAAGGCAAGACTGTCTTCAAGTGAGAGAGAGGGGGGGAGAGATGATAGATAGATAGATAGATAGATAGATAGATAGATAGATAGATAGATAGATAGATAGATAGATAGATAGATAGACAGAGACACAGAGACACAGAGACAGAGACAGATGATAGATCTGTTAGATCACAAACTAGAAATAGAACTCTCCCCCCTTCCCAATTCATCTTAAATCATTGTTCCCTTTCATAATTGGAAACACATTTGAAATGGAGGAACATTTCATCACAGAACTCTACAATTCGAACAAAGAGAGAGAGAGAGAGAGAGAGAGAGAGAGAGAGAGAGAGAGAGAGAGAGAGAGTGAGAGAGAGTGAGAGAGAGAGAGAGAGACTACATGCACAAACACATACACACATGCATAGAGAATATTATATTCTGCATACTTGATTATGCTTGTATTCAGGGACCACAATTATCATCTCAATTCACATGTCAAATGACCCCAATCACTTTTCATTAGATGGAGACAGACCACGTACCAAACTTCGAGCACATCAGCTTTTTCTCTGACCTTTAAGGTATTGATCGCTGTAATTTTCTGAAAAGCACATTTATTCCCTGTATGGGGAATGCACACTTTGGAAGCTTCTAATCCAACTCAAACACCTACTTTAATGCACCTGAATAACTCTCATATAATGTGCATATTAGGAAAAGTTGCATAACAAAAATACCTACGCAATGGAATAACGGATCCTGAATCATATATCTGCAAAAGTTTCAAGCAATAGTGTTCAGAAAATAATGCAAACTTCTGATGCAATAGATTTCCTACTGATTTCAATCAAAATTAAATAGATGAGATATAGACTATTCTGAATTTCCTAAATTCAGAGTGGGGTCAAATTATGGGCTTTGTAATGATTGATATCCATCTTTAAAATTCCAGACTAAACATTTCTTTAGGCTAATTCTAGAAGTAGTTTTTTTATTTCTCCCAGGGTGATATCCCTACAACAATTATAGAGCATTTATTAATTAATCTAGAGAACTGCAAAAGCAAACAAAAAATATATCAATAAATTCATGCTCAATTTACAGCTGCCAATCAGAGACATACAACATTATTTCTTAATAAGGTGCTCTCTTAAAAACATGCTTTTGTTCCTACTGTTTGGCATTAGACTCAGATAATTCTAACATAAAGACATCAAAAACAGGCCATTATTTTGTAGAAATAAAACGTTACATTTTCCTTTTAAAAATGTAGGGCAAGTAAAAGAAGGGAAAACAGTTGTAACTGCCTAACTAAGAGAGTATTATTTTTGGTTTCTCAAAAGGACCAGTGGCAAAAAAACAATTAGCTCTTTTGTCAAGTTAATTAAATTTTACTAAGTGTAGTAATCTCAATAGGTTTAGTTCACCAGAGGAAATGCTAATTAAAAACACTGATTCATCTAATAAAGATCCCCAAGACTGGAAATGGACAAAATTTTTACATACAAATATAAAATATGTTTTAAAAAGGAACCAGGAGAAATATTATACATTCAAGAGCCTTTATTTAAAAGGTCTTCCTTGAGAATAGTAAGAGAGTTATGCATTTCTTATGCATTTTAGATATGAACAACTTTTGCCATGGGATATCAATAGTTTTGTAATCAAAATTATATTTGTGCATCTGTTAGTACTAGACTGGTTGCATTTTTTCTAGTCGACTGATTACTTTTTTGAAATTAATTAGTAGATTGATTCTTTTGACTCACTGCAATATTATTTTGAAGATACTCAAAAGGCCAGACGGACCTCTTGTCCATAATTTTCTCTTATTGTGCATCAACATTAATTTGATTGGTAGTTGCTCACCAAATCTTAATTTGGAAATTAGTAGTGTGGTATTTTCTATTTAGATTGATTCTGGCAGCCATGGATGCATTAATCATTTAATTGTTTTGTGTTTATTGGACTTTTTATTTGAAAGCTTTCGTCTTTCTCCTCCTCTCCCAGCCATTTATATGGTGATGTTACAGGCGATAAAACAGAGCTGAATAGATTCTGTGGGAAGAACAAACTCATTGGAATTAAAATGTAATGTGGGTATGTATTTTAATTGGAGTTAATCAACTACACAACAGCTTTCCCTCTAAAGTCACAGTGCCTCTATTACTTCAGAGCAGATCCAGCCAAGATTAAAAAAGTAGAAGTTTGCATTGTGCCTTGATTGAACAAGGGCTTAGATATTGCTGTTTCTCATGTTATTTGGCTTCTGTCAATAAAATCCAGTCCAAGGCACTGACAGTCGGCAATCTCTGCTTGGCAGTTTGGAAGAGACAGAAGGGGGGTGGGATGAACTTCATTTAATTCAGAATTTGAAATATGGGGATGCTTTCCGTCTATCCATCCTTCTTTTTCCGTGTGAGTCACCATTCTTGTGAATACTGAAGACAAGTTGCTAAATTGGCTTCAAAAGATGTCACTTTGTCTCCGATTTAATACAATGGAAAGCAACTCCCTTCAGCCTTTTAATTTTTCTGCCACTCAGTGCTCCTATTTTGCAAAGAAAGTATTGGCTATTCAGTTATGGTTTGGTCTTTCTGTCTTTGTCCATCACTAAAGCCATCCAAATTCACTTGGAGACATAGGTATGAAAAGATTTAAATAGAAAAGTCCTACGTGGCTGGAGAGATGCTTCCAAGCAGAGTCACCACACATAAACACATATGTATACATGACACAGATTTTTGAAGACCTAAACACACCATTTGTTATTAAATAACTATAAGAATCTGGTAATATGTACATGGCTGAATGGATTTCACTAATTTGTTAAGAATGAGGTTGGTCTTAGGTTCGTAAGAGAATCATTGCAAATCTTTTTTTAAGGAATCATTGCACATCACTTGCTTTGCTTACTAAACAGATTTGCAGAGTTGGATCACTTGTAATTCTCTGTTCACAGCAAGATATTATAGCAGGGATCTCCTCCTCCTCCTCCTCCTCCTCCTCCTCCTCCTCCTCCTCCTCCTCCTCCTCCCAGCACCACCTTGAGAATAAAGAATAAAGCTGAAATATCAAATTCTAGAAGAACAATTTTGAGGGAAAACTGGTAGATTTTGACAGAACATCATTTTTGACTGATGTTATGATTCCTCTATTATTTTATTTTATTTTATTTCTTGCATTACTGAAAAAAAAGGTTGCATGGATCCTTCTTTTCCTGAAGAACTAATGAACTCATTGTTTGTATTTTTTTTTTCTTATTAAATCTCTGAGAATTCTTTTTTTTGGGGGGGATAACAATTAAGGAAACTTCCCTTCCTGATAAATTCAAAGGAAACTAATTGGACTAATGACTAGAAGAAATAAAAATGAATCTTTTAAATCAGCTCCAAGATAGATTTTTTTAAGGGCTGTCCATCACCAAATACATGCTGTTCTATAATTTGACAATTGAACTTCAACATGATTGATAGGGATATATTAGTCAGTATAAGGGACCATATTCTGCAATCTTAATGAGGTGGTAGCAGTACAGTCTACTACAGTCTATTTCTCTTATGGCAATTTCACTGAAGATAATGCATTTCACAAAGCATTTCTGTAAGGCTGTTTGTTTGCTAGTTGTAGCAAAGATCTTGCAGACATTGTGCTACTGACTTCTGACAAATTGTATGTGTGAATACATATGCGTAAATATATGTTGAGCATTATAGTGAATAAATAAAGTACCAAACGCATGCCTGAGGCCAAACAACAAATAAGGGAAGCTTTTACTTGTTCTGAAGAAGCTGCTTGGATGAGAAGTTAAATGTTTTTAAGCAAAACGAAAGTTCAATTGTCTTTTGAAAAAGCACCTTTGGGACAACCATGACCTGGATGATTGAGAATCTCCACAGACATTTAGGAAAGTTGTAATTCTCCCACCTGCTGAAGCAGATTTGGGAAGCAAAGCAACACAGCATAGTTTGGAACATATATATCTTCATTGGTCCTTTGTTACTAGACACTCCACTCCACAACTGTTGTGTTCTTTGTATTCCCCCCCCCTTAATCCCCTATGCATATCCTGATCACCCATTAAGGGTGATTGCCCTTCACCATTGATCGCCCATTAAGGGTGATTGCCCTTCTCCATCTGCATACAGTTTCATGCCCGTTGCTGGTTGGCTAACTAGCAACAGGGTCTTGCCAGCCAATGGAATTGTGTGATTACAAGCCAGGGGAATCCCATAAAAGAGGGCTCCCCTGGCCCAGAGAGCCAGTCCGGATTTACTTTATGCCTTGCCAATAAACCAAGAGGTGACTGTCACTCGACTCGTGTCTTACTGCCTGCGCGATCCAACAACAACAGCTGTTTGTCTAGAAGCAAAATATCTACTCAAGGTGAATTGTGCCTTTCTTGATGCTTTGTGATGCAAAACATGCCACCTCCACAGCTTGCTTTAAGGGCCAATGCAGATTGCATTGCTTCCTATGCTCAGAGAGCAGTACCTACTTAGGTTGATTGATTGATTGATTGATACATACATACAAAGTCAGACACATACACAATGACTTCAAATGTCCAGATAGAGAAGAAAAAACTATATCAAGAGCTCATTTGCTCACAGAAAGATCCATAACAGTAGTAAGCCTAAGTCAGAATTGCTGCTGACTAGTTTGATTAATATATTAAAACATTTCAAAGGATGCTGAGCTGCCTAACACATTCAGTTATAATCAGATGATAATTACTCACATTTTTTATTACTTTCTAAGTACTTTAATTTGCTTGGGGATGCATTTCATATGTCATTGCAGTTCCACAGATTTATCTGTTTTTTAAAGAATGAGAAAATTGTAAATCAGTGTGGGAACGCATCCATCAGTTCTATGGACTCTAGAGATTAAATAACAACTATTATCACTTATCTCCTGTACTCAAGCATGTTTAATGCAGACAGCATAAGGAATGAATCTTAAAGGTAGATAAAGCAGTTTTAATAACAACCTGTACATGATGCATCTTTTAAAAATTATATTTTAACAAACAGCTGTTGTCTTGTCCCAACCCAAAAACTCATCTGTTAGACCTAGCAGTCAACAGGAACAGCCATTCTTTATCTGAACAAATGTGAAATGCTGGGTTATAATTCTCAAGGTTCTTAATGGGGCAGAAACACAGATTTTCATGTTGATAGTCTACCATTAACTCTCAGTTTCATTGGGCTGTAATATCTGCTCCTCAGGGAAAACATAGATAAAAATCTGTCTTGGTTCAAAATTGAAACTATAAAAGTTGCAATTTTGACAGATCCACTTCACATAAAGACTCAGTTATTATGGATTGGCTTTTAATGATATGATCTATGGATGGATGGATCGGTGTAATTCTAGCCCATTTTTATATGTCATGTTTTGGGTGATTTTTGAAGTTATTTTTTAACTGAAAACCACACTTTCAGCTCAAGCCATGTACTACAAAATATGAAAAAAAATCTTCTTTAATGTCCTCCTACTCTTATTTCTAAGATTTTTTTGCCTCCTCACTTTTAGATTAAATCAGTGGTTCCCAACCTTTTCTATACCCTGTACCCCTAGAACACTTCTGATATATTCTCGCACCCCTTACAAAAGTTCGAAATAATAGCAACAAATTATGCATATACACTATAATTTTGCAAAGCCAAGTTTTTGCACCCCCTGGGATATCATCTCGCACCCCTGGTTGGGAACCTCTGGATTAAATAATACTTGGTTAATATTATTAGATTAAATACCTAAACTATTAGAAAGACTAGCTATTTAGCAGGCTATTAAAGTTATATTGATATTGCTACATACTGTAATTCCTAATATGGTGCTTGACTAATAATTTTAAAGTTGTCAGAGGTACAGATTTCCACTGTAAAAAAAAGCCCTCTACATTAAGTATTTGTAGTTATGCAATGTACATATTTAAGATATAGATATAAAATAAGAGAGTTGGAAGGGATCTTGGAGGTCTTCTAGTCCACCCTCTGGTCAAGTAGGAGACCTTATACCATTTCAGACCAATGGTAGTCCAAGCTCCTTTTAAAAACCTCCAATGATGAAGCAACCACAACATCTGAAGGATTATTCCTTTTGTGTATGTGTCTTTGAGACAGTGTTGACTCTTGGTGACTATCTGGACAAGTCTCTGCAGTTTTCTTGACAATATTTTGGAAGTGGTTTGCCATTGCCTCCTTCCTTAGGCTGAGAGAGACAGAGTAAGGTTTCAGATTTTGTGCCTAAGGCAGGATTAGAACTCACAATCTTCTGGTTTCTAATCTGGTACTTTAACCCTTAGGTCAAACTGGCTCTCATTATTCTTTTGCATTCCGTAATTAGTTATGAGGGAAAATGCATTGATTTTGTACTTCATGGTGACCTTAAACAGCTTTCTTTATATATTCAAATCAATATATGAGTTCAGATTAAGTACCTTTTCCCCAAAACGTGCACTTTTATGGGGTTTTACATATTCTCATTCAACTTCCCACCATATATATTAGCAAACATCTTCATTAAAATATATATATTCACAAATAACGTGTATTAGGTTGCAGTTCTGTTAGAGAAAAGTGTTCCCCAAAAGCTATCCAGAACAGATAAAAATGGCCAATTAAATATATGGAGAAAGAGACAAAAGTATTGCTCAAAAAATATGAAGCAATAACACCTCACATTTGTGGAATAGAGTTTAAAGAAGAAGAAAAATGAGGGAAAATGAAACTCTGCCTGAAGGAAAGAGAATGAGATCTATTAAAAAAATAAAATAGCCACAAGCCGCACCCACAAAGTTTACGGCTTCCACCGTTGGATCCTTCTTAGTAATGCTGCAACTGATGCAGTCAAAGCAAAGTCTGTGCTATAATTAAGTTGCAATTACATTCTGAGAAACAGGAGTGAACCAATTTAGTCCCATGGTTGGGTAATCTTAGATTCCCAGCTTTTCAGTTTCCTCAAAGAGAAACCAATTCAAACAGGAGGATGACAAGGGCTCTGTGATCGACTCCCAAGTGGCATTTCCTTCTCACAGATAAGGCTGCCGTTGCTTTTATTGCAAAAGTGAGAGGCTTTGTGCCAAAATGATTAATTTAGCATATTTGCATAGCTGACTAATAACCCCGCGTAGTTGTTCTGCATTAATGGACGGCATGTCGGTTTTTAATAGAGCGGCCCGTTGACTTGGCTGGCAGCTGTTTTGCCATCGCTGTTATCACTCCCAAGAAGCTGGCTCTCAGTCACCAAGTTTATTTCGGAAGTCAAATGTTCCCTTTCAAAGAGGCGCTGCTTGGCCATCGAGACAGATTTCCACTGAGCTGATACTGTGCTCGGCTTAAAACAAAAGAATCATTAAGAAAGAGTCGTGTATATGTTCCAAGAAACAGAAGGAAAAGAGTGATAGTCTCATTTCCATTCCAATAGGCTCAACGGTGAACAACTATTAGCGTTTCCCATTTAAGGTTATTTATTTTTAGTCACACGGGTATTGTTGCAGGATGTCGCTTAGCCCATTGGTCTGAAGGAAAACATTTCCAATGTTGGCATGATCCTTTATTGAGAAATTAGTTTCTTATTATAGAGCTGGGTAC